>NW_027521734.1:0-25861 GCF_052094955.1 Ictidomys tridecemlineatus
GTTTGCTGTTGATGTAGCCCTAAGCAGACACTGGCGAGAATCACTTTCATGGAAAGGGCCTGCCAAGCTTCCAAAAAACTACGAGTTGCCAGAATTCTCAGCACACACTTTTTCACCCAATCTTGATGAAACTTTCAGGTAATGATCAGTACACCAATCCCACTTGGCTCGCCAAATTTCGTTCTTCTAGGTTAAACCGTTCGTTGGCAGTAACCGGTTTCATTTTGAGGTTTCACTCTGTTTTCTCCTATAGGGATACATGTATTTGGAACTCTAAATAAAACACGGTTTATGCTAGCTCTTTGAAACTTGACACAATAAAGCAGTTTCAAGTTGTATCTCTATGGTTTGTTTGCTGTTGATGTAGCCCTAAGCAGAGACTGACGAGAATCACTTTCATGGAAAGGGCCTGCCAAGCTTCCAAAAAACTACTAGTTGCCTGAAATCTCAGCAAACACTTTTTCACCCAATCTTGATGATACTTTCAGGTAATGATCAGTACACCAATCCCACTTGGCTCGCCAAATTTCGTTCTTCTAGGTTAAACCGTTCGTTGGCATTAACCGGTTTCATTTTGAGGTTTCACTCTGTTTTCTCCTATAGGGATACATGTATTTGGAACTCTAAATTAAACATGGTTTGTGCTAGCTCTTTGAAACTTGACACAATAAAGCAGTTTCAAGTTCTATCTCTATGGTTTGTTTGCTGTTGATGTAGCCCTAAGCAGAGACTGGCGAGAATCACTTTCATGGAAAGGGCCTGCCAAGCTTCCAAAAAACTACGAGTTGCCTGAAATCTCAGCAAACACTTTTTCACCCCATCTTGATGATACATTCAGGTAATGATCAGTACACCAATCCCACTTGGCTCGCCAAATTTCGTTCTTCTAGGTTAAACCGTTCGTTGGCAGTAACCGGTTTCATTTTGAGGTTTCACTCTGTTTTCTCCTATAGGGATACATGTATTTGGAACTCTAAATCAAACACGGTTTGTGCTAGCTCTTTGAAACTTAACACAATAAAGCAGTTTCAAGTTCTATGTCTATGGTTTGTTTGCTGTTGATGTAGCCCTAAGCAGAGACTGGCGAGAATCACTTTCATGGAAAGGGCCTGCCAAGCTTCCAACAAACTACGAGTTTCCTGAAATCTCAGCAAACACTTTTTCACCCAATCTTGATGAAACTTTCAGGTAATGATCAGTACACCAATCCCACTTGGCTCGCCAAATTTCGTTCTTCTAGGTTAAACCGTTCGTTGGCTGTAACCGGTTTCATTTTGAGGTTTCACTCTGTTTTCTCCTATAGGGATACATGTATTTGGAACTCTAAATCAAACACGGTTTGTGCTAGCTCTTTGAAACGTGACACAATAAAGCAGTTTCAAGTTCTATCTCTATGGATTGTTTGCTGTTGATGTAGCCCTAAGCAGAGACTGGCGAGAATCACTTTCATGGAAAGGGCCAGCCAAGCTTCCAAAAAACTACGAGTTGCCTGAAATCTCAGCACACACTTTTTCACCCAATCTTGATGAAACTTTCAGGTAATGATCATTACATCAATCCCACGTGGCTCGCCAAATTTTGTTCTTCTAGGTTAAACCGTTCGTAGGCAGTAACCGGTTTCATTTTGAGGTTTCACTCTGTTTTCTCCTATAGGGATACATGTATTTGGAACTCTAAATCAAACACGGTTTGTGCTACCTCTTTGAAACTTGAAACAATAAAGCAGTTTCAAGTTCTATCTGTATGGTTTGTTTGCTGTTGTTGTAGCCCTAAGCAGAGACTGGCGAGAATCACTTTCATGTAAAGGGCCTGCCAAGCTTCCAAAAAACTACGAGTTTCCTGAAATCTCAGCAAACACTTTTTCACCCAATCTTGATGAAACTTTCAGGTAATGATCGGTACACCAATCCCACTTGGCTCGCCAAATTTCGTTCTTCTAGGTTAAACCGTTCGTTGGCATTAACCGGTTTCATTTTGAGGTTTCACTCTGTTTTCTCCTATAGGGATACATGTATTTGGAACTCTAAATTAAACATGGTTTGTGCTAGCTCTTTGAAACTTGACACAATAAAGCAGTTTCAAGTTCTATCTCTATGGTTTGTTTGCTGTTGATGTAGCCCTAAGCAGAGACTGGCGAGAATCACTTTCATGGAAAGGGCCTGCCAAGCTTCCAAAAAACTACGAGTTGCCTGAAATCTCAGCAAACACTTTTTCACCCCATCTTGATGATACATTCAGGTAATGATCAGTACACCAATCCCACTTGGCTCTCCAAATTTCGTTCTTCTAGGTTAAACCGTTCGTTGGCAGTAACCGGTTTCATTTTGAGGTTTCACTCTGTTTTCTCCTATAGGGATACATGTATTTGGAACTCTAAATCAAACACGGTTTGTGCTAGCTCTTTGAAACGTGACACAATAAAGCAGTTTCAAGTTCTATCTCTATGGATTGTTTGCTGTTGATGTAGCCCTAAGCAGAGACTGGCGAGAATCACTTTCATGGAAAGGGCCTGCCAAGCTTCCAAAAAACTACGAGTTGCCTGAAATCTCAGCACACACTTTTTCACCCAATCTTGATGAAACTTTCAGGTAATGATCAGTACATCAATCCCACGTGGCTCGCCAAATTTTGTTCTTCTAGGTTAAACCGTTCGTAGGCAGTAACCGGTTTCATTTTGAGGTTTCACTCTGTTTTCTCCTATAGGGATACATGTATTTGGAACTCTAAATCAAACACGGTTTGTGCTAGCTCTTTGAAACTTGACACAATAAAGCAGTTTCAAGTTCTATCTGTATGGTTTCTTTGCTGTTGATGTAGCCCTAAGCAGAGACTGGCGAGAATCACTTTCATGGAAAGGGCCTGCCAATCTTCCAAAAAACTACGAGTTGCCTGAAATCTCAGCAACACTTTTTCACCCAATCTTGATGATTCTTTCAGGTAATAATCAGTACACCAATCCCACTTGGCTCGCCAAATCTCGTTCTTCGAGGTTATACCATTCGTTGGCAGTAACCAGTTTCATTTGAGGTTTCACTCTGTTTACTCCTATAGGGATACATGTATTTGGAACTCTAAATCAAACACGGTTTGTGCTAGCTCTTTGAAACTTGACACAATAAAGCAGTTTCAAGTTCTATCTCTATGGTTTGTTTGCTGTTGATGTAGCCCTAAGCAGAGAGTGGCGAGAATCACTTTAATGGAAAGGGCCTGCCAAGCTTCCAAAAAAGTACGAGTTGCCTGAAATCTCAGCACACACTTTTTCACCCAATCTTGATGAAACTTTCAGGTAATGATCAGTACATCAATCCCACTTGGCTCGCCAAATTTTGTTCTTCTAGATTAAACCGTTCCTTGGCAGTAACCGGTTTCATTTTGAGGTTTCACTCTGTATTCTCCTATAGGGATACATGTATTTGGAACTCTAAATCAAACACGGTTTGTGCTAGTTCTTTGAAACTTGACACAATAAAGCAGTTTCAAGTTCTATCTCTATGGTTTGTTTTCTGTTGATGTAGCCCTAAGCAGAGACTGGCGAGAATCACTTTAATGGAAAGGGCCTGCCAAGCTTCCAAAAAACTACTAGTTGCCTGAAATCTCAGCAAACACTTTTTCACCCCATCTTGATGATACATTCAAGTAATGATCAGTACACCAATCCCACTTGGCTCACCAAATTCGTTCTTCTAGGTTAAACCGTTCGTTGGCAGTAACCGGTTTCATTTTGAGGTTTCACTCTGTTTTCTCCTATAGGGATACATGTTTTTGGAACTCTAAATCAAACACGGTTTGTGCTAGCTCTTTGAAACTTGACACAATAAAGCAGTTTCAAGTTCTATGTCTATGGTTTGTTTGCTGTTGATGTAGCCCTAAGCAGAGACTGGCGAGAATCACTTTCATGGAAAGGGCCTGCCAAGCTTCCAAAAAACTACGAGTTTCCTGAAATCTCAGCAAACACTTTTTCACCCAATTTGATGAAACTTTCAGGTAATGATCAGTACACCAATCCCACTTGATTCGCCAAATTTCGTTCTTCTAGGTAAAGCCGTTCGTCGGCAGTAACCGGTTTCATTTTGAGGTTTCACTCTGTTTTCTCCTATAGGGATACATGTATTTGGAACTCTAAATCAAACACGGTTTGTGCTAGCTCTTTGAAACTTGACACAATAAAGCAGTTTCAAGTTCTATCTGTATGGTTTGTTTGCTGTTGATGTAGCCCTAAGCAGAGACTGGCGAGAATCACTTTCATGGAAAGGGCCTGCCAATCTTCCAAAAAACTACGAGTTTCCTGAAATCTCAGCAAACACTTTTTCACCCAATCTTGATGAAACTTTCAGGTAATGATCGGTACACCAATCCCACTTGGCTCGCCAAATTTCGTTCTTCTAGGTTAAACCGTTCGTTGGCAGTAACCGGTTTCATTTTGAGGTTTCACTCTGTTTTCTCCTATAGGGATACATGTATTTGGAACTCTAAATCAAACACGGTTTGTGCTAGCTCTTTGAAACGTGACACAATAAAGCAGTTTCAAGTTCTATCTCTATGGATTGTTTGCTGTTGATGTAGCCCTAAGCAGAGACTGGCGAGAATCACTTTCATGGAAAGGGCCTGCCAAGCTTCCAAAAAACTACGAGTTGCCTGAAATCTCAGCACACACTTTTTCACCCAATCTTGATGAAACTTTCAGGTAATGATCAGTACATCAATCCCACGTGGCTCGCCAAATTTTGTTCTTCTAGGTTAAACCGTTCGTAGGCAGTAACCGGTTTCATTTTGAGGTTTCACTCTGTTTTCTCCTATAGGGATACATGTATTTGGAACTCTAAATCAAACACGGTTTGTGCTACCTCTTTGAAACTTGACACAATAAAGCAGTTTCAAGTTCTATCTGTATGGTTTGTTTGCTGTTGTTGTAGCCCTAAGCAGAGACTGGCGAGAATCACTTTCATGTAAAGGGCCTGCCAAGCTTCCAAAAAACTACGAGTTTCTTGAAATCTCAGCAAACACTTTTTCACCCAATCTTGATGAAACTTTCAGGTAATGATCGGTACACCAATCCCACTTGGCTCGCCAAATTTCGTTCTTCTAGGTTAAACCGTTCGTTGGCATTAACCGGTTTCATTTTGAGGTTTCACTCTGTTTTCTCCTATAGGGATACATGTATTTGGAACTCTAAATTAAACATGGTTTGTGCTAGCTCTTTGAAACTTGACACAATAAAGCAGTTTCAAGTTCTATCTCTATGGTTTGTTTGCTGTTGATGTAGCCCTAAGCAGAGACTGGCGAGAATCACTTTCATGGAAAGGGCCTGCCAAGCTTCCAAAAAACTACGAGTTGCCTGAAATCTCAGCAAACACTTTTTCACCCCATCTTGATGATACATTCAGGTAATGATCAGTACACCAATCCCACTTGGCTCTCCAAATTTCGTTCTTCTAGGTTAAACCGTTCGTTGGCAGTAACCGGTTTCATTTTGAGGTTTCACTCTGTTTTCTCCTATAGGGATACATGTATTTGGAACTCTAAATCAAACACGGTTTGTGCTAGCTCTTTGAAACGTGACACAATAAAGCAGTTTCAAGTTCTATCTCTATGGATTGTTTGCTGTTGATGTAGCCCTAAGCAGAGACTGGCGAGAATCACTTTCATGGAAAGGGCCTGCCAAGCTTCCAAAAAACTACGAGTTGCCTGAAATCTCAGCACACACTTTTTCACCCAATCTTGATGAAACTTTCAGGTAATGATCAGTACATCAATCCCACGTGGCTCGCCAAATTTTGTTCTTCTAGGTTAAACCGTTCGTAGGCAGTAACCGGTTTCATTTTGAGGTTTCACTCTGTTTTCTCCTATAGGGATACATGTATTTGGAACTCTAAATCAAACACGGTTTGTGCTAGCTCTTTGAAACTTGACACAATAAAGCAGTTTCAAGTTCTATCTGTATGGTTTCTTTGCTGTTGATGTAGCCCTAAGCAGAGACTGGCGAGAATCACTTTCATGGAAAGGGCCTGCCAATCTTCCAAAAAACTACGAGTTGCCTGAAATCTCAGCAACACTTTTTCACCCAATCTTGATGATTCTTTCAGGTAATAATCAGTACACCAATCCCACTTGGCTCGCCAAATCTCGTTCTTCGAGGTTATACCATTCGTTGGCAGTAACCGGTTTCATTTTGAGGTTTCACTCTGTTTACTCCTATAGGGATACATGTATTTGGAACTCTAAATCAAACACGGTTTGTGCTAGCTCTTTGAAACTTGACACAATAAAGCAGTTTCAAGTTCTATCTCTATGGTTTGTTTGCTGTTGATGTAGCCCTAAGCAGAGAGTGGCGAGAATCACTTTAATGGAAAGGGCCTGCCAAGCTTCCAAAAAAGTACGAGTTGCCTGAAATCTCAGCACACACTTTTTCACCCAATCTTGATGAAACTTTCAGGTAATGATCAGTACATCAATCCCACTTGGCTCGCCAAATTTTGTTCTTCTAGATTAAACCGTTCCTTGGCAGTAACCGGTTTCATTTTGAGGTTTCACTCTGTTTTCTCCTATAGGGATACATGTATTTGGAACTCTAAATCAAACACGGTTTGTGCTAGTTCTTTGAAACTTGACACAATAAAGCAGTTTCAAGTTCTATCTCTATGGTTTGTTTTCTGTTGATGTAGCCCTAAGCAGAGACTGGCGAGAATCACTTTAATGGAAAGGGCCTGCCAAGCTTCCAAAAAACTACTAGTTGCCTGAAATCTCAGCAAACACTTTTTCACCCCATCTTGATGATACATTCAAGTAATGATCAGTACACCAATCCCACTTGGCTCACCAAATTTCGTTCTTCTAGGTTAAACCGTTCGTTGGCAGTAACCGGTTTCATTTTGAGGTTTCACTCTGTTTTCTCCTATAGGGATACATGTATTTGGAACTCTAAATCAAACACGGTTTGTGCTAGCTCTTTGAAACTTGACACAATAAAGCAGTTTCAAGTTCTATGTCTATGGTTTGTTTGCTGTTGATGTAGCCCTAAGCAGAGACTGGCGAGAATCACTTTCATGGAAAGGGCCTGCCAAGCTTCCAAAAAACTACGAGTTTCCTGAAATCTCAGCAAACACTTTTTCACCCAATTTGATGAAACTTTCAGGTAATGATCAGTACACCAATCCCACTTGATTCGCCAAATTTCGTTCTTCTAGGTAAAGCCGTTCGTCGGCAGTAACCGGTTTCATTTTGAGGTTTCACTCTGTTTTCTCCTATAGGGATACATGTATTTGGAACTCTAAATCAAACACGGTTTGTGCTAGCTCTTTGAAACTTGACACAATAAAGCAGTTTCAAGTTCTATCTGTATGGTTTGTTTGCTGTTGATGTAGCCCTAAGCAGAGACTGGCGAGAATCACTTTCATGGAAAGGGCCTGCCAATCTTCCAAAAAACTACGAGTTTCCTGAAATCTCAGCAAACACTTTTTCACCCAATCTTGATGAAACTTTCAGGTAATGATCGGTACACCAATCCCACTTTGCTCGCCAAATTTCGTTCTTCTAGGTTAAACCGTTCGTTGGCAGTAACCGGTTTCATTTTGAGGTTTCACTCTGTTTTCTCCTATAGGGATACATGTATTTGGAACTCTAAATCAAACACGGTTTGTGCTAGCTCTTTGAAACGTGACACAATAAAGCAGTTTCAAGTTCTATCTCTATGGATTGTTTGCTGTTGATGTAGCCCTAAGCAGAGACTGGCGAGAATCACTTTCATGGAAAGGGCCTGCCAAGCTTCCAAAAAACTACGAGTTGCCTGAAATCTCAGCACACACTTTTTCACCCAATCTTGATGAAACTTTCAGGTAATGATCAGTACATCAATCCCACGTGGCTCGCCAAATTTTGTTCTTCTAGGTTAAACCGTTCGTAGGCAGTAACCGGTTTCATTTTGAGGTTTCACTCTGTTTTCTCCTATAGGGATACATGTATTTGGAACTCTAAATCAAACACGGTTTGTGCTACCTCTTTGAAACTTGACACAATAAAGCAGTTTCAAGTTCTATCTGTATGGTTTGTTTGCTGTTGTTGTAGCCCTAAGCAGAGACTGGCGAGAATCACTTTCATGTAAAGGGCCTGCCAAGCTTCCAAAAAACTACGAGTTTCCTGAAATCTCAGCAAACACTTTTTCACCCAATCTTGATGAAACTTTCAGGTAATGATCGGTACACCAATCCCACTTGGCTCGCCAAATTTCGATCTTCTAGGTTAAACCGTTCGTTGGCATTAACCGGTTTCATTTTGAGGTTTCACTCTGTTTTCTCCTATAGGGATACATGTATTTGGAACTCTAAATTAAACATGGTTTGTGCTAGCTCTTTGAAACTTGACACAATAAAGCAGTTTCAAGTTCTATCTCTATGGTTTGTTTGCTGTTGATGTAGCCCTAAGCAGAGACTGGCGAGAATCACTTTCATGGAAAGGGCCTGCCAAGCTTCCAAAAAACTACGAGTTGCCTGAAATCTCAGCAAACACTTTTTCACCCCATCTTGATGATACATTCAGGTAATGATCAGTACACCAATCCCACTTGGCTCTCCAAATTTCGTTCTTCTAGGTTAAACCGTTCGTTGGCAGTAACCGGTTTCATTTTGAGGTTTCACTCTGTTTTCTCCTATAGGGATACATGTATTTGGAACTCTAAATCAAACACGGTTTGTGCTAGCTCTTTGAAACGTGACACAATAAAGCAGTTTCAAGTTCTATCTCTATGGATTGTTTGCTGTTGATGTAGCCCTAAGCAGAGACTGGCGAGAATCACTTTCATTGAAAGGGCCTGCCAAGCTTCCAAAAAACTACGAGTTGCCTGAAATCTCAGCACACACTTTTTCACCCAATCTTGATGAAACTTTCAGGTAATGATCAGTACATCAATCCCACGTGGCTCGCCAAATTTTGTTCTTCTAGGTTAAACCGTTCGTAGGCAGTAACCGGTTTCATTTTGAGGTTTCACTCTGTTTTCTCCTATAGGGATACATGTATTTGGAACTCTAAATCAAACACGGTTTGTGCTAGCTCTTTGAAACTTGACACAATAAAGCAGTTTCAAGTTCTATCTGTATGGTTTCTTTGCTGTTGATGTAGCCCTAAGCAGAGACTGGCGAGAATCACTTTCATGGAAAGGGCCTGCCAATCTTCCAAAAAACTACGAGTTGCCTGAAATCTCAGCAACACTTTTTCACCCAATCTTGATGATTCTTTCAGGTAATAATCAGTACACCAATCCCACTTGGCTCGCCAAATCTCGTTCTTCGAGGTTATACCATTCGTTGGCAGTAACCGGTTTCATTTTGAGGTTTCACTCTGTTTACTCCTATAGGGATACATGTATTTGGAACTCTAAATCAAACACGGTTTGTGCTAGCTCTTTGAAACTTGACACAATAAAGCAGTTTCAAGTTCTATCTCTATGGTTTGTTTGCTGTTGATGTAGCCCTAAGCAGAGACTGGCGAGAATCACTTTCATGGAAAGGGCCTGCCAAGCTTCCAAAAAAGTACGAGTTGCCTGAAATCTCAGCACACACTTTTTCACCCAATCTTGATGAAACTTTCAGGTAATGATCAGTACATCAATCCCACTTGGCTCGCCAAATTTTGTTCTTCTAGATTAAACCGTTCCTTGGCAGTAACCGGTTTCATTTTGAGGTTTCACTCTGTTTTCTCCTATAGGGATACATGTATTTGGAACTCTAAATCAAACACGGTTTGTGCTAGTTCTTTGAAACTTGACACAATAAAGCAGTATCAAGTTCTATCTCTATGGTTTGTTTTCTGTTGATGTAGCCCTAAGCAGAGACTGGCGAGAATCACTTTAATGGAAAGGGCCTGCCAAGCTTCCAAAAAACTACTAGTTGCCTGAAATCTCAGCAAACACTTTTTCACCCTATCTTGATGATACATTCAAGTAATGATCAGTACACCAATCCCACTTGGCTCACCAAATTTCGTTTTTCTAGGTTAAACCGTTCGTTGGCAGTAACCGGTTTCATTTTGAGGTTTCACTCTGTTTTCTCCTATAGGGATACATGTATTTGGAACTCTAAATCAAACACGGTTTGTGCTAGCTCTTTGAAACTTGACACAATAAAGCAGTTTCAAGTTCTATGTCTATGGTTTGTTTGCTGTTGATGTAGCCCTAAGCAGAGACTGGCGAGAATCACTTTCATGGAAAGGGCCTGCCAAGCTTCCAAAAAACTACGAGTTTCCTGAAATCTCAGCAAACACTTTTTCACCCAATTTGATGAAACTTTCAGGTAATGATCAGTACACCAATCCCACTTGATTCGCCAAATTTCGTTCTTCTAGGTAAAGCCGTTCGTCGGCAGTAACCGGTTTCATTTTGAGGTTTCACTCTGTTTTCTCCTATAGGGATACATGTATTTGGAACTCTAAATCAAACACGGTTTGTGCTAGCTCTTTGAAACTTGACACAATAAAGCAGTTTCAAGTTCTATCTGTATGGTTTGTTTGCTGTTGATGTAGCCCTAAGCAGAGACTGGCGAGAATCACTTTCATGGAAAGGGCCTGCCAATCTTCCAAAAAACTACGAGTTGCCTGAAATCTCAGCAAACACTTTTTCACCCAATCTTGATGATTCTTTCAGGTAATAATCAGTACACCAATCCCACTTGGCTCGCCAAATCTCGTTCTTCGAGGTTATACCGTTCGTTGGCAGTAACCGGTTTCATTTTGAGGTTTCACTCTGTTTACTCCTATAGGGATACATGTATTTGGAACTCTAAATCAAACACGGTTTGTGCTAGCTCTTTGAAACTTGACACAATAAAGCAGTTTCAAGTTCTATCTCTATGGTTTGTTTGCTGTTGATGTAGCCCTAAGCAGAGAGTGGCGAGAATCACTTTAATGGAAAGGGCCTGCCAAGCTTCCAAAAAAGTACGAGTTGCCTGAAATCTCAGCACACACTTTTTCACCCAATCTTGATGAAACTTTCATGTAATGATCAGTACATCAATCCCACTTGGCTCGCCAAATTTTGTTCTTCTAGATTAAACCGTTCCTTGGCAGTAACCGGTTTCATTTTGAGGTTTCACTCTTTTTTCTCCTATAGGGATACATGTATTTGGAACTCTAAATCAAACACGGTTTGTGCTAGTTCTTTGAAACTTGACACAATAAAGCAGTTTCAAGTTCTATCTCTATGGTTTGTTTGCTGTTGATGTAGCCCTAAGCAGAGACTGGCGAGAATCACTTTAATGGAAAGGGCCTGCCAAGCTTCCAAAAAACTACGAGTTGCCTGAAATCTCAGCAAACACTTTTTCACCCCATCTTGATGATACATTCAGGTAATGATCAGTACACCAATCCCACTTGGCTCGCCAAATTTCGTTCTTCTAGGTTAAACCGTTCGTTGGCAGTAACCGGTTTCATTTTGAGGTTTCACTCTGTTTTCTCCTATAGGGATACATGTATTTGGAACTCTAAATCAAACACGGTTTGTGCTAGCTCTTTGAAACTTGACACAATAAAGCAGTTTCACGTTCTATGTCTATGGTTTGTTTGCTGTTGATGTAGCCCTAAGCAGAGACTGGCGAGAATCACTTTCATGGAAAGGGCCTGCCAAGCTTCCAAAAAACTACGAGTTTCCTGAAATCTCAGCAAACACTTTTTCACCCAATTTGATGAAACTTTCAGGTAATGATCAGTACACCAATCCCACTTGATTCGCCAAATTTCGTTCTTCTAGGTAAAGCCGTTCGTCGGCAGTAACCGGTTTCATTTTGAGGTTTCACTCTGTTTTCTCCTATAGGGATACATGTATTTGGAACTCTAAATCAAACACGGTTTGTGCTAGCTCTTTGAAACATGACACAATAAAGCAGTTTCAAGTTCTATCTGTATGGTTTGTTTGCTGTTGTTGTAGCCCTAAGCAGAGACTGGCGAGAATCACTTTCATGGAAAGGGCCTGCCAAGCTTCCAAAAAACTACGAGTTTCCTGAAATCTCAGCAAACACTTTTTCACCCAATCTTGATGAAACTTTCAGGTAATGATCAGTACACCAATCCCACTTCGCTCGCCAAATTTCGTTCTTCTGGGTTAAACCGTTCGTTGGCAGTAACCGGTTTCATTTTGAGGTTTCACTCTGTTTTCTCCTATAGGGATACATGTATTTGGAACTCTAAATCAAACACGGTTTGTGCTAGCTCTATGAAACTTGACACAATAAAGCAGTTTCAAGTTCTATCTCTATGGTTTGTTTGCTGTTGATGTAGCCCTAAGCAGAGACTGGTGAGAATCACTTTCATGGAAAGGGCCTGCAAAGCTTCCAAAAAACTACGAGTTGCCTGAAATCTTAGCAAACACTTTTTCACCCAATCTTGATGATTCTTTCAGGTAATAATCAGTACACCAATCCCACTTGGCTCGCCAAATCTCGTTCTTCGAGGTTAAACCGTTCGTTGGCAGTAACCGGTTTCATTTTGAGGTTTCACTCTGTTTACTCCTATAGGGATACATGTATTTGGAATTCTAAATCAAACACGGTTTGTGCTAGCTCTTTGAAACTTGACACAATAAAGCAGTTTCAAGTTCTATCTCTATGGTTTGTTTGCTGTTGATGTAGCCCTAAGCAGAGACTGGCGAGAATCACTTTCATGGAAAGGGCCTGCCAAGCTTCCAAAAAACTACGAGTTGCCTGAAATCTCAGCACACACTTTTTCACCCAATCTTGATGAAACTTTCATGTAATGATCAGTACATCAATCCCACTTGGCTCGCCAAATTTTGTTCTTCTAGATTAAACCGTTCCTTGGCAGTAACCGGTTTCATTTTGAGGTTTCACTCTGTTTTCTCCTATAGGGATACATGTATTTGGAACTCTAAATCAAACACGGTTTGTGCTAGTTCTTTGAAACTTGACACAATAAAGCAGTTTCAAGTTCTATCTCTATGGTTTGTTTGCTGTTGATGTAGCCCTAAGCAGAGACTGGCGAGAATCACTTTCATGGAAAGGGCCTGCCAAGCTTCCAAAAAACTACGAGTTTCCTGAAATCTCAGCAAACACTTTTTCACCCAATTTGATGAAACTTTCAGGTAATGATCAGTACACCAATCCCACTTGATTCGCCAAATTTCGTTCTTCTAGGTAAAGCCGTTCGTCGGCAGTAACCGGTTTCATTTTGAGGTTTCACTCTGTTTTCTCCTATAGGGATACATGTATTTGGAACTCTAAATCAAACACGGTTTGTGCTAGCTCTTTGAAACATGACACAATAAAGCAGTTTCAAGTTCTATCTGTATGGTTTGTTTGCTGTTGTTGTAGCCCTAAGCAGAGACTGGCGAGAATCACTTTCATGGAAAGGGCCTGCCAAGCTTCCAAAAAACTACGAGTTTCCTGAAATCTCAGCAAACACTTTTTCACCCAATCTTGATGAAACTTTCAGGTAATGATCAGTACACCAATCCCACTTCGCTCGCCAAATTTCGTTCTTCTGGGTTAAACCGTTCGTTGGCAGTAACCGGTTTCATTTTGAGGTTTCACTCTGTTTTCTCCTATAGGGATACATGTATTTGGAACTCTAAATCAAACACGGTTTGTGCTAGCTCTATGAAACTTGACACAATAAAGCAGTTTCAAGTTCTATCTCTATGGTTTGTTTGCTGTTGATGTAGCCCTAAGCAGAGACTGGCGAGAATCACTTTCATGGAAAGGGCCTGCAAAGCTTCCAAAAAACTACGAGTTGCCTGAAATCTTAGCAAACACTTTTTCACCCAATCTTGATGATTCTTTCAGGTAATAATCAGTACACCAATCCCACTTGGCTCGCCAAATCTCGTTCTTCGAGGTTAAACCGTTCGTTGGCAGTAACCGGTTTCATTTTGAGGTTTCACTCTGTTTACTCCTATAGGGATACATGTATTTGGAATTCTAAATCAAACACGGTTTGTGCTAGCTCTTTGAAACTTGACACAATAAAGCAGTTTCAAGTTCTATCTCTATGGTTTGTTTGCTGTTGATGTAGCCCTAAGCAGAGACTGGCGAGAATCACCTTCATGTAAAGGGCCTGCCAAGCTTCCAAAAAACTACGAGTTGCCTGAAATCTCAGCACACACTTTTTCACCCAATCTTGATGAAACTTTCATGTAATGATCAGTACATCAATCCCACTTGGCTCGCCAAATTTTGTTCTTCTAGATTAAACCGTTCCTTGGCAGTAACCGGTTTCATTTTGAGGTTTCACTCTGTTTTATCCTATAGGGATACATGTATTTGGAACTCTAAATCAAACACGGTTTGTGCTAGTTCTTTGAAACTTGACACAATAAAGCAGTTTCAAGTTCTATCTCTATGGTTTGTTTGCTGTTGATGTAGCCCTAAGCAGAGACTGGCGAGAATCACTTTAATGGAAAGGGCCTGCCAAGCTTCCAAAAAACTACGAGTTGCCTGAAATCTCAGCAAACACTTTTTTACCCCATCTTGATGATACATTCAGGTAATGATCAGTACACCAATCCCACTTGGCTCGCCAAATTTCGTTCTTCTAGGTTAAACCGTTCGTTGGCAGTAACCGGTTTCATTTTGAGGTTTCACTCTGTTTTCTCCTATAGGGATACATGTATTTGGAACTCTAAATCAAACACGGTTTGTGCTAGCTCTTTGAAACTTGACACAATAAAGCAGTTTCACGTTCTATGTCTATGGTTTGTTTGCTGTTGATGTAGCCCTAAGCAGAGACTGGCGAGAATCACTTTCATGGAAAGGGCCTGCCAAGCTTCCAAAAAACTACGAGTTTCCTGAAATCTCAGCAAACACTTTTTCACCCAATTTGATGAAACTTTCAGGTAATGATCAGTACACCAATCCCACTTGATTCGCCAAATTTCGTTCTTCTAGGTAAAGCCGTTCGTCGGCAGTAACCGGTTTCATTTTGAGGTTTCACTCTGTTTTCTCCTATAGGGATACATGTATTTGGAACTCTAAATCAAACACGGTTTGTGCTAGCTCTTTGAAACATGACACAATAAAGCAGTTTCAAGTTCTATCTGTATGGTTTGTTTGCTGTTGTTGTAGCCCTAAGCAGAGACTGGCGAGAATCACTTTCATGGAAAGGGCCTGCCAAGCTTCCAAAAAACTACGAGTTTCCTGAAATCTCAGCAAACACTTTTTCACCCAATCTTGATGAAACTTTCAGGTAATGATCAGTACACCAATCCCACTTTGCTCGCCAAATTTCGTTCTTCTAGGTTAAACCGTTCGTTGGCAGTAACCGGTTTCATTTTGAGGTTTCACTCTGTTTTCTCCTATAGGGATACATGTATTTGGAACTCTAAATCAAACACGGTTTGTGCTAGCTCTATGAAACTTGACACAATAAAGCAGTTTCAAGTTCTATCTCTATGGTTTGTTTGCTGTTGATGTAGCCCTAAGCAGAGACTGGCGAGAATCACTTTCATGGAAAGGGCCTGCAAAGCTTCCAAAAAACTACGAGTTGCCTGAAATCTTAGCAAACACTTTTTCACCCAATCTTGATGATTCTTTCAGGTAATAATCAGTACACCAATCCCACTTGGCTCGCCAAATCTCGTTTTTCGAGGTTAAACCGTTCGTTGGCAGTAACCGGTTTCATTTTGAGGTTTCACTCTGTTTACTCCTATAGGGATACATGTATTTGGAATTCTAAATCAAACACGGTTTGTGCTAGCTCTTTGAAACTTGACACAATAAAGCAGTTTCAAGTTCTATCTCTATGGTTTGTTTGCTGTTGATGTAGCCCTAAGCAGAGACTGGCGAGAATCACTTTCATGGAAAGGGCCTGCCAAGCTTCCAAAAAACTACGAGTTGCCTGAAATCTCAGCACACACTTTTTCACCCAATCTTGATGAAACTTTCAGGTAATGATCAGTACACCAATCCCACTTGGCTCGCCAAATTTCGTTCTTCTAGGTTAAACCGTTCGTTGGCAGTAACCGGTTTCATTTTGAGGTTTCACTCTGTTTTCTCCTATAGGGATACATGTATTTCGAACTCTAAATCAAACACGGTTTGTGCTAGCTCTTTGAAACTTGACACAATAAAGCAGTTTCAACTTTTATCTCTATGGTTTGTTTGCCGTTGATGTAGCCCTAAGCAGGGACTGGCGAGAATCACTTTCATGGAAAGGGCCTGCCAAGCTTCCAAAATACTACGAGTTGCCTGAAATCTCAGCAAACACTTTTTCACCCAATCTTGATGAAACTTTCAGGTAATGATCAGTACACCAATCCCACTTGGCTCGCCAAATTTCGTTCTTCTAGGTTAAACCGTTCGTTGGCAGTAACCGGTTTCATTTTGAGGTTTCACTCTGTTTCCTCCTATAGGGATACATGTATTTGGAACTCTAATCAAACACGGTTTGTGCTAGCTCTTCAAAACTTGATACAATAAAGCAGTTTCAAGTTCTATCTGTATGGTTTGTTTGCTGTTGATGTAGCCCTAAGCAGAGACTGGCGAGAATCACTTTCATGGAAAGGGCCTGCCAAGCTTCCAAAAAACTACGAGTTGCCTGAAATCTCAGCAAACACGTTTTCACCCAATCTTGATGAAACTTTCAGGTAATGATCAGTACACCAATCCCACTTGGCTCGCCAAATTTCTTTCTTCTAGGTTAAACCGTTCGTTGGCAGTAACCGGTTTCATTTTGAGGTTTCACTCTGTTTTCTGCTATAGGGATACATGTATTTGGAACTCTAAATCAAACACGGTTTGTGCTAGCTCTTTGAAACTTGACAGAATAAAGCAGTTTCAACTTCTATCTCTATGGTTTGTTTGCTGTTGATGTAGCCCTAAGCAGAGACTGGCGAGAATCACTTTTATGGAAAGGGCCTGTCAAGCTTCCAAAAAACTACTAGTTGCCTGAAATCTCAGCAAACACTTTTTCACCCAATCTTGATGATACTTTTAGGTAATGATCAGTACACCAATCCCACTTGGCTCGCCAAATTTCATTCTTCTAGGTTAAACCGTTCGTTGACTGTTACCGGTTTCATTTTGAGGTTTCACTCTGTTTTCTCTTATAGGGATACATGTATTTGGAACTCTAAATCAAACACGGTTTGTGCTAGCTCTTTGAAACTTGACACAATAAAGCAGTTTCAAGTTCTATCTCTATGGTTTGTTTGCTGTTGATGTAGCCCTAAGCAGAGACTGGCGAGAATCACTTTCATGGAAAGGGCCTGCCAAGCTTCCAAAAAACTACGAGTTGCCTGAAATCTCAGCAAACACTTTTTCACCCAATCTTGATGAAACTTTCAGGTAATGATCAGTACACCAATCCCACCTGATTCGCCAAATTTCGTTCTTCTAGGTAAAGCCGTTCGTCGGCAGTAACCGGTTTCATTTTGAGGTTTCACTCTGTTTTCTTCTATAGGGATACATGTATTTGGAACTCTAAATCAAACACGGTTTGTGCTAGCTCTTTGAAACTTGACACAATAAAGCAGTTTCAAGTTCTATCTCTATGGTTTGTTTGCTGTTGATGTAGCCCTAAGCAGAGACTGGCGAGAATCACTTTCATGGAAAGGGCCTGCCAAGCTTCCAAAAAACTACGAGTTGCCTGAAATCTCAGTAAACACTTTTTCACCCAATCTTGATGATTCTTTCAGGTAATAATCAGTACACCAATCCCACTTGGCTCGCCAAATCTCGTTCTTCGAGGTTAAACCTTTCGTTGGCAGTAACCGGTTTCATTTTTAGGTTTCACTCTGTTTACTCCTATAGGGATACATGTATTTGGAACTCTAAATCAAACACGGTTTGTGCTAGCTCTTTGAAACTTGTAAGCAGTTTCAAGTTCTATCTCTATGGTTTGTTTGCTGTTGCTGTAGCCCTAAGCAGAGACTGGCGAGAATCACTTTCATTGAAAGGGCCTGCCAAGCTTCCAAAAAACTAAGAGTTGCCTGAAATCTCAGCACACACTTTTTCACCCAATCTTGATGAAACTTTCAGGTAATGATCAGTACACCAATCCCAGTTGGCTCGCCAAATTTCGTTCTTCTAGGTTAAACCGTTCGTTTGCAGTAACCGGTTTCATTTTGAGGTTTCACTCTGTTTTCTCCTATAGGGATACATGTATTTGGAACTCTAAATCAAACATGGTTTGTGCTAGCTCTTTGAAACTTGACACAATAAAGCAGTTTCAAGTTCTATCTCTATTGTTTGTTTGCTGTTGATGTAGCCCTAAGAAGACACTGGGGAGAATCACTTTCATGGAAAGGGCCTGCCAAGCTTCCAAAAAACTACGAGTTTCCAGAAATCTCAGCACATACTTTTTCACCCAATCTTGATGAAACTTTCAGGTAATGATCAGTACACCAATCCCACTTGGATTGCCAAATTTCGTTCTTCGAGGTTAAACCGTTCCTTGGCAGTAACCGGTTTCATTTTGAGGTTTCACTCTGTTTTCTCCTATAGGGATACATGTATTTGGAACTCTAAATCAAACACGGTTTGTGCTAGCTGTTTGAAACTTGACACAATAAAGCAGTTTCAAGTTCTATCTCTATGGTTTGTTTGCTGTTGATGTATCCCTAAGCAGAGACTGGCGAGAATCACTTTCATTAAAAGGGCCTGCCAAGCTTCCAAAAAACTACGAGTTGCCAGAAATCTCAGCAAACACTTTTTCACCCAATCTTGATGAAACTTTCAGGTAATGATCATTACACCAATCCCACTTGGCTCGCCAAATTTCGTTCTTCTAGGTTAAACCGTTCATTGGCAGTAACCGGTTTCATTTTGAGGTTTCACTCTGTTTTCTCCTATAGGGATACATGTATTTGGAACTCTAAATCAAACACGGTTTGTGCTAGCTCTTTGAAACTTGACACAATAAAGCAGTTTCACGTTCTATCTCTATGGTTTGTTTGCTGTTGATGCAGCCCTAAGCAGAGACTGGCGAGAATCACTTTCATGGAAAGGGCCTGCCAAGCTTCCAAAAAAATACGAGTTGCCTGAAATCTCAGCAAACACTTTTTCACCCAATCTTGATGAAACTTTCAGGTAATGATCAGTACACCAATCCCACTTGGCTCGCCAAATTTCGTTCTTCTAGGTTAAACCGTTCGTTGGCAGTAACCGGTTTCGTTTTGAGGTTTCACTCTTTTTTCTCCTATAGGGATACATGTATTTGGATCTCTAATTCAAACACGGTTTGTGCTAGCTCTTTGAAACTTGACACAATAAAGCAGTTTCAAGTTCTATCTCTATGGTTTGTTTGTTGTTGATATAGCCCTAAGCAGATACTGGCGAGAATCACTTTCATGGAAAGGGCCTTCCAAGCTTCCAAAAAACTACGAGTTGCCTGAAATCTCAGCAAACACTTTTTCACCCAATCTTGATGAAACTTTCAGGTAATGATCAGTACACCAATCCCACTTGGCTCGCCAAATTTCATTCTTCTAGGTTAAACAGTTCGTTGGCAGTAACCAGTTTCGTTTTGAGGTTTCACTCTTTTTTCTCCTATAGGGATACAAGTATTTGGAACTCTAAATCAAACACGGTTTGTGCTAGCTCTTTGAAACTTGACACAATAAAGCAGTTTCAAGTTCTATCTCTATGGTTTGTTTGCTGTTGATGTAGCCCTAAGCAGAGACTGGCGAGAATCACTTTCATGGAAAGGGCCTGCCAAGCTTCCAAAAAACGACCAGTTGCCTGAAATCTAAGCACACAGTTTTTCACCCAATCTTGATGAAACTTGCAGGTAATGATCAGTACACCAATCCCAGTTGGCTCGCCAAATGTCGTTCTTCTAGGTTAAACCGTTCGTTGGAAGTAACCGGTTTCATTTTGAAGTTTCACTCTGTTTTCTCCTATAGGGATACATGTATTTGGAACTCTAAATCAAACACGGTTTGTGCTAGCTCTTTGAAACTTGACACAATAAAGCAGTTTCAAGTTCTATCTCTATGGTTTGTTTGCTGTTGATGTAGCCCTAAGCATAGACTGGCGGGAATCACTTTCATGGAAAGGGCCTGCCAAGCTTCCAAAAATCTACGAGTTGCCTGAAATCTCAGCAAACACTTTTTCACCCAATCTTGATGAAACTTTCAGGTAATGATCAGTACACCAATCCCACTTGGCTCGCCACATTTCGTTCTTCTAGGTTAAACCGTTCGTTGGCAGTAACCGGTTTCATTTTGAGGTTTCACTCTGTTTTCTCCTATAGGGATACAGGTATTTTGAACTCTAAATCAAACACGGTTTGTGCTAGCTCTTTGAAACTTGACACAATAAAGCAGTTTCACGTTCTATCTCTATGTTTTGTTTGCTGTTGATATAGCCCTAAGCAGAGACTGGCGAGAATCACTTTCATGGAAAGGGCCTGCCAAGCTTCCAAAAAACTACGAGTTGCCTGAAATCTCAGCACACATTTTTTCACCCAATCTTGATGAAACTTTCAGGTAATGATCAGTACACCAATCCCCCTTGGCTCGCCAAATTTCGTTCTTCTAGGTTAAACCGTTCGTTGGCAGTAACAGGTTTCATTTTGAGGTTTCACTCTGTTTACTCCTATAGGGATACATGTATTTGGAACTCTAAATCAAACACGGTTTGTGCTAGCTCTTTGAAACTTGACACAATAAGCAGTTTCAAGTTCTATCTCTATGGTTTGTTTGCTGTTGCTGTAGCCCTAAGCAGAGACTGGCGAGAATCACTTTCATTGAAAGGGCCTGCCAAGCTTCCAAAAAACTAAGAGTTGCCTGAAATCTCAGCACACACTTTTTCACCCAATCTTGATGAAACTTTCAGGTAATGATCAGTACACCAATCCCAGTTGGCTCGCCAAATTTCGTTCTTCTAGGTTAAACCGTTCGTTAGCAGTAACCGGTTTCATTTTGAGGTTTCACTCTGTTTTCTCCTATAGGGATACATGTATTTGGAACTCTAAAT
The DNA here is from genome assembly GCF_052094955.1 of Ictidomys tridecemlineatus. Lineage (NCBI taxonomy): Eukaryota > Metazoa > Chordata > Mammalia > Rodentia > Sciuridae > Ictidomys > Ictidomys tridecemlineatus. The sequence goes on from NW_027521734.1 coordinate 20,910, forward strand.
CAAACATGGTTTGTGCTAGCTCTTTGAAACTTGACACAATAAAGCAGTTTCAAGTTCTATCTCTATTGTTTGTTTGCTGTTGATGTATCCCTAAGCAGAGACTGGCGAGAATCACTTTCATGGAAAGGGCCTGCCAAGCTTCCAAAAAACTACGAGTTTCCAGAAATCTCAGCACATACTTTTTCACCCAATCTTGATGAAACTTTCAGGTAATGATCAGTACACCAATCCCACTTGGATTGCCAAATTTCGTTCTTCTAGGTTAAACCGTTCCTTGGCAGTAACCGGTTTCATTTTGAGGTTTCACTCTGTTTTCTCCTATAGGGATACATGTATTTGGAACTCTAAATCAAACACGGTTTGTGCTAGCTCTTTGAAACTTGACACAATAAAGCAGTTTCAAGTTCTATCTCTATGGTTTGTTTGCTGTTGATGTATCCCTAAGCAGAGACTGGCGAGAATCACTTTCATTAAAAGGGCCTGCCAAGCTTCCAAAAAACTACAAGTTGCCAGAAATCTCAGCAAACACTTTTTCACCCAATCTTGATGAAACTTTCAGGTAATGATCATTACACCAATCCCACTTGGCTCGCCAAATTTCGTTCTTCTAGGTTAAACCGTTCATTGGCAGTAACCGGTTTCATTTTGAGGTTTCACTCTGTTTTCTCCTATAGGGATACATGTATTTGGAACTCTAAATCAAACACGGTTTGTGCTAGCTCTTTGAAACTTGACACAATAAAGCAGTTTCACGTTCTATCTCTATGGTTTGTTTGCTGTTGATGCAGCCCTAAGCAGAGACTGGCGAGAATCACTTTCATGGAAAGGGCCTGCCAAGCTTCCAAAAAAATACGAGTTGCCTGAAATCTCAGCAAACACTTTTTCACCCAATCTTCATGAAACTTTCAGGTAATGATCAGTACACCAATCCCACTTGGCTCGCCAAATTTCGTTTTTCTAGGTTAAACCGTTCGTTGGCAGTAACCGGTTTCGTTTTGAGGTTTCACTCTTTTTTCTCCTATAGGGATACATGTATTTGGATCTCTAATTCAAACACGGTTTGTGCTAGCTCTTTGAAACTTGACACAATAAAGCAGTTTCAAGTTCTATCTCTATGGTTTGTTTGTTGTTGATATAGCCCTAAGCAGATACTGGCGAGAATCAATTTCATGGAAAGGGCCTTCCAAGCTTCCAAAAAACTACGAGTTGCCTGAAATCTCAGCAAACACTTTTTCACCCAATCTTGATGAAACTTTCAGGTAATGATCAGTACACCAATCCCACTTGGCTCGCCAAATTTCATTCTTCTAGGTTAAACAGTTCGTTGGCAGTAACCAGTTTCGTTTTGAGGTTTCACTCTTTTTTCTCCTATAGGGATACAAGTATTTGGAACTCTAAATCAAACACGGTTTGTGCTAGCTCTTTGAAACTTGACACAATAAAGCAGTTTCACGTTCTATCTCTATGGTTTGTTTGCTGTTGATGCAGCCCTAAGCAGAGACTGGCGAGAATCACTTTCATGGAAAGGGCCTGCCAAGCTTCCAAAAAAATACGAGTTGCCTGAAATCTCAGCAAACACTTTTTCACCCAATCTTGATGAAACTTGCAGGTAATGATCAGTACACCAATCCCAGTTGGCTCGCCAAATGTCGTTCTTCTAGGTTAAACCGTTCGTTGGAAGTAACCGGTTTCATTTTGAAGTTTCACTCTGTTTTCTCCTATAGGGATACATGTATTTGGAACTCTAAATCAAACACGGTTTGTGCTAGCTCTTTGAAACTTGACACAATAAAGCAGTTTCAAGTTCTATCTCTATGGTTTGTTTGCTGTTGATGTAGCCCTAAGCATAGACTGGCGGGAATCACTTTCATGGAAAGGGCCTGCCAAGCTTCCAAAAATCTACGAGTTGCCTGAAATCTCAGCAAACACTTTTTCACCCAATCTTGATGAAACTTTCAGGTAATGATCAGTACACCAATCCCACTTGGCTCGCCACATTTCGTTCTTCTAGGTTAAACAGTTCGTTGGCAGTAACCAGTTTCGTTTTGAGGTTTTACTCTTTTTTCTCCTATAGGGATACATGTATTTGGAACTCTAAATCAAACACGGTTTGTGCTAGCTCTTTGAAACTTGACAAAATAAAGCAGTTTCAAGATCTATCTCTATGGTTTGTTTGCTGTTGATGTAGCCCTAAGCAGAGACTGGCGAGAATCACTTTCATGGAAAGGGCCTGCCAAGCTTCCAAAAAACTACGAGTTGCCTGAAATCTCAGCACACACTTTTTCACCCAATCTTGATGAAACTTTCAGGTAATGATCAGTACACCAATCCCACTTGGCTCGCCAAATTTCGTTCTTCTAGGTTAAACCGTTCGTTGGCAGTAACCGGTTTCATTTTGAGGTTTCACTCTGTTTTCTCCTATAGGGATACAGGTATTTTGAACTCTAAATCAAACACGGTTTGTGCTAGCTCTTTGAAACTTGACACAATAAAGCAGTTTCACGTTCTATCTCTATGTTTTGTTTGCTGTTGATATAGCCCTAGGCAGAGACTGGCGAGAATCACTTTCATGGAAAGGGCCTGCCAAGCTTCCAAAAAACTATGAGTTGCCTGAAATCTCAGCACACATTTTTTCACCCAATCTTAATGAAACTTTCAGGTAATGATCAGTACACCAATCCCCCTTGGCTCGCCAAATTTCGTTCTTCTAGGTTAAACCGTTCGTTGGCAGTAACAGGTTTCATTTTGAGGTTTCACTCTGTTTTCTCTTATAGGGATACATGTATTTGGAACTCTAAATCAAACACGGTTTGTGCTAGCTCTTTGAAACTTGACACAATAAAGCAGTTTCAAGTTCTATCTGTATGGTTTGTTTGCTGTTGATGTAGCCCTAAGCAGAGACTGGCGAAAATCACTTTCATGGAAAGGGCCTGCCAAGCTGTCAAAAAACTACGAGTTGCCTGAAATCTCAGCAAACACTTTTTCACCCAATCTTGATGGAACTTTCAGGTAATGATCAGTACACCAATCCCACTTGGCTCACCAAATTTCGTTCTTCTAGGTTAAACCGTTCGTTGGCAGTAACCAGTTTTGTTTTGAGGTTTCACTCTGTTTTCTCCTATAGGGATACATGTATTTGGAACTCTAAATCAAACACGGTTTGTGCTAGCTCTTTGAAACTTGACACAATAAAGCAGTTTCAAGTTCTATCTCTATGGTTTGTTTGCTGTTGATGTTGCCCTAATTAGAGACTGGCGAGAATCACTTTCATGGAAAGGGCCTGCCAAGCTTCCAAAAAACTACGAGTTTCCTGAAATCTCAGCAAACACTTTTTCACCCAATCTTGATGAAACTTTCAGGTAATGATCAGTACACCAATCCCACTTGGCTCGCCAAATTTCGTTCTTCTAGGTTAAACCGTTCGTTGGCAGTAACCGGTTTCATTTTGAGGTTTCACTCTGTTTTCTCCTATAGGGATACATGTATTTGGAACTCTAAATCAAACACGGTTTGTGCTAGCTCTTTGAAACTTGACACAATAAAGCAGTTTCAAGTTCTATCTCTATGGTTTGTTTGCTGTTGATGTAGCCCTAAGCAGAGACTGGCGAGAATCACTTTCATGGAAAGGGCCTGCCAAGCTTCCAAAAAAATACGAGTTGCCTGAAATCTCAGCACACACTTTTTCACCCAATCTTGATGAAACTTTCAGGTAATGATCAGTACACCAATCCCACTTGGCTCGCCAAATTTCGTTTTTCTAGGTTAAACCGTTCGTTGGCAGTAACCGGTTTCATTTTGAGGTTTCACTCTGTTTTCTCCTATAGGGATACATGTATTTGGAACTCTAAATCAAACACGGTTTGTGCTAGCTCTTTGAAACTTGACACAATAAAGCAGTTTCAAGTTCTATCTCTATGGTTTGTTTGCTGTTGATGTAGCCCTAAGCAGAGACTGGCGAGAATCACTTTCATGGAAAGGGCCTGCCAAGCTTCCAAAAAACTACGAGTTGCCTGAAATCTCAGCAAACACTTTTTCACCCAATCTTGATGAAACTTTCAGGTAATGATCAGTACACCAATCCCACTTGGCTCGCCAAATTTCATTCTTCTAGGTTAAACCGTTCGTTGGCAGTAACCGGTTTCATTTTGAGGTTTCACTCTGTTTTCTCCTATAGGGATACATGTATTTGGAACTCTAAATCAAACACGGTTTGTGCTAGCTCTTTGAAACTTGACACAATAAAGCAGTTTCAAGTTCTATCTCTATGGTTTGTTTGCTGTTGATGTAGCCCTAAGCAGAGACTGGCGAGAATCACTTTCATGGAAAGGGCCTGCCAAGCTTCCAAAAAACTACGAGTTGCCTGAAATCTCAGCAAACACTTTTTCACCCAATCTTGATGAAACTTTCAGGTAATGATCAGTACACCAATCCCACTTGGCTCGCCAAATTTCGTTCTTCTAGGTTAAAACCGTTCGTTGGCAGTAACCGGTTTCATTTTGAGGTTTCACTCTGTTTTCTCTTATAGGGATACATGTATTTGGAACTCTAAATCAAACACGGTTTGTGCTAGCTCTTTGAAACTTGACACAATAAAGCAGTTTCAAGTTCTATCTCTATGGTTTGTTTGCTGTTGATGTAGCCCTAAGCAGAGACTGGCGAGAATCACTTTCATGGAAAGGGCCTGCCAAGCTTCCAAAAATCTACGAGTTGCCTGAAATCTCAGCAAACACTTTTTCACCCAATCTTGATGAAACTTTCAGGTAATGATCAGTACACCAATCCCACTTGGCTCGCCAAATTTCGTTCTTCTAGGTTAAACAGTTCGTTGGCAGTAACCAGTTTCGTTTTGAGGTTTCACTCTTTTTTCTCCTATAGGGATACATGTATTTGGAACTCTAAATCAAACACGGTTTGTGCTAGCTCTTTGAAACTTGACACAATAAAGCAGTTTC
>NW_027521734.1:26061-56303 GCF_052094955.1 Ictidomys tridecemlineatus
AGTAAAGCAGTTTCAAGTTCTCTCTCTATGGTTTGTTTGCTGTTGATGTAGCCCTAAGCAGAGACTGGCGAGAATCACTTTCATGGAAAGGGCCTGCCAAGCTTCCAAAAAACTACGAGTTGCCTGAAATCTCAGCAAACACTTTTTCACCCAATCTTGATGAAACTTTCAGGTAATGATCAGTACACCAATCCCACTTGGCTCCCCAAATTTCGTTCTTCTAGGTTAAACCGTTCGTTGGCAGTAACCGGTTTCATTTTGAGGTTTCACTCTGTTTTCTCCTATAGGGATACATGTATTTGTAACTCTAAATCAAACACGGTTTGTGCTAGCTCTTTGAAACTTGACACAATAAAGCAGTTTCAAGTTCTATCTCTATGGTTTGTTTGCTGTTGATGTAGCCCTAAGCAGAGACTGGCGAGAATCACTTTCATGGAAAGGGCCTGCCAAGCTTCCAAATAACTACGAGTTGCCTGAAATCTCAGCACACACTTTTTCACCCAATCTTGATGAAACTTTCAGGTAATGATCAGTACACCAATCTCACTTGGCTCGCCAAATTTCGTTCTTCTAGGTTAAACCGTTCGTTGGCAGTAACCGGGTTCATTTGAGGTTTCTCTCTGTTTTCTCCTGTACGGATACATGTATTTGGAACTCTAAATCAAACACGGTTTGTGCTAGCTCTTTGAAACTTGACACAATAAAGCAGTTTCAAGTTCTATCTCTATGGTTTGTTTGCTGTTGATGTAGCCCTAAGCAGAGACTGGCGAGAATCACTTTCATGGAAAGGGCCTGCCAAGCTTCCAAAAAACTACGAGTTCCTTGAAATCTCAGCAAACACTTTTTCACCCAATCTTGATGAAACTTTCAGGTAATGATCAGTACACCAATCCTACTTGGCTCGCCAAATTTCGTTCTTCTAGGTTAAACCGTTCGTTGGCAGTAACTGGTTTCATTTTGAGGTTTCACTCTGTTTACTCCTATAGGGATACATGTATTTGGAACTCTAAATCAAACACGGTTTGTGCTAGCTCTTTGAAACTTGACACAATAAAGCAGTTTCAAGTTCTATCTCTATGGTTTGTTTGCTGTTGATGTAGCCCTACGCAGAGACTGGCGAGAATCACTTTCATGGAAAGGGCCTGCCAAGCTTCCAAAAAACTACGAGTTGCCTGAAATCTCAGCAAATACTTTTTCACCCAATCTTGATGAAACTTTCAGGTAATGATCAGTACACCAATCCCACTTGGCTCGCCAAATTTCGTTCTTCTACGTTAAACCGTTCGTTGGCAGTAACCAGTTTCATTTTGAGGTTTCACTCTGTTTGCTCCTGTAGGGATACATGTATTTGGAACTCTAAATCAAACACGGTTTGTGCTAGCTCTTTGAAACTTGACACAATAAAGTAGTTTCTAGTTCTATCTGAATGGTTTGTTTGCTGTTGATGTAGCCCTAAGCAGAGACTGGCGAGAATCACTTTCATGGAACGGGCCTGCCAAGCTTCCAAAAAACTACGAGTTGCCAGAAATCTAAGCACACACTTTTTCACCCAATCTTGATGAAACTTTCAGGTAATGATCAGTACACCAATCCAACTTGGCTGGCCAAATTTCGTTCTTCTAGGTTAAATTGTTCGATGGCAGTAACCGGTTTCATTTTGAGGTTTCACTCTGTTTTCTCCTATAGGGATACATGTATTTGGAACTCTAAATCAAACACGGTTTGTGCTAGCTCTTTGAAACTTGACACAATAAAGCAGTTTCAAGTTCTATCTCTATGGTTTGTTTGCTGTTGATGTAGCCCTAAGCAGAGACTGGCGAGAATCACTTTCATAAAAAGGGCCTTCCAAGCTTCCAAAAAACTACGAGTTGCCTGAAATCTCAGAAAACACTTTTTCACCCAATCTTGATGATACTTTCAGGTAATGATCAGTACACCAATCCCACTTGGCTCGCCAAATTTCGTTCTTCTAGGTTAAACCGTTCGTTGGCAGTAACCGGATTAATTTTGAGGTTTCACTCTGTTTTCTCCTATAGGGATACATGTATTTGGAACTCTAAATCAAACACGGTTTGTGCTAGCTCTTTGAAACTTGACACAGTAAAGCAGTTCCAAGTTCTATCTCTATGGTTTCTTTGCTGTTGATGTAGCCCTAAGCAAAGACTGGCGAGAATCACTTTCATGGAAAGGGCCTGCCAAGCTTCCAAAAAACTACGAGTTGCCAGAAATCTCAGCACACACTTTTTCACCCAATCTTGATGAAACTTTCAGGTAATGATCAGTACACCAATCCCACTTGGATCGCCAAATTTCGTTCTTCTAGGTTAAACCGTTCGTTGGCAGTAACCGGTATCATTTTGAGGTTTCACTCTGTTTACTCCTATAGGGATACATGTATTTGGAACTCTAAATCAAACACGGTTTGTGCTAGCTCTTTGAAACTTGACACAATAAAGCAGTTTCAAGTTCTTTGTCTATGGTTTCTTTGCTGTTGATGTAGCCCTAAGCAGAGACTGGCGAGAATCACTTTCATGGAAAGGGCTTGCCAAGCTTCCAAAAAACTACGAGTTGCTTGAAATCTCAGCAAACACTTTTTCAAACAATCTTGATGATACTTTCAGGTAATGATCAGTACAGCAATCCCACTTGGCTCTGAAATTTCGTTCTTCTAGGTTAAAACGTTCGTTGGCAGTAACCGGTTTCATTTTGAGGTTTCACTCTGTTTTCTCCTCTAGGGATACATGTATTTGGAACTCTAAATCAAACACGGTTTATGCTAGCTCTTTGAAACTTGACACAATAAAGCAGTTCCAACTTCTATCTCTATGGTTTGTTTGCTGTTGATGTTGCCCTAAGCAGAGACTGGCGAGAATCACTTTCATGGAAAGGGCCTGCCAAGCTTCCAAAAAACTACGAGTTGCCTGAAATCTCAGCACACACTTTTTCACCCAATCTTGATGAAACTTTCAGGTAATGATCAGTACACCAATCCCACTTGGCTCGCCAAATTTCGTTCTTCTAGGTTAAACCGTTCATTGGCAATAACCGGTTTCATTTTGAGGTTTCACTCTGTTTTCTCCTATAGGGATACATGTATTTGGAACTCTAAATCAAACACGGTTTGTGCTAGCTCTTTGAAACTTGACACAATAAAGCAGTTTCAAGTTCTATCTCTATGGTTTGTTTGCTGTTGATGTAGCCCTAAGCAGAGACTGGCGAGAATCACTTTCATGGAAAGGGCCTGCCAAGCTTCCAAAAAACTACGAGTTGCCAAAAATCTCAGCACACACTTTTTTACCCAAACTTGATGAAACTTTCAGGTAATGATCAGTACACCAATCCCACTTGGCTCGCCAAATTTCGTTCTTCTAGGTTAAACCGTTCGTTGGCAGTAACCGGATAAATTTTGAGGTTTCACTCTGTTTTCTCCTATAGGGATACATGTATTTGGAACTCTAAATCAAACACGGTTTGTGCTAGCTCTTTGAAACTTGACACAGTAAAGCAGTTCCAAGTTCTATCTCTATGGTTTCTTTGCTGTTGATGTAGCCCTAAGCAAAGACTGGCGAGAATCACTTTCATGGAAAGGGCCTGCCAAGCTTCCAAAAAACTACGAGTTGCCAGAAATCTCAGCACACACTTTTTCACCCAATCTTGATGAAACTTTCAGGTAATGATCAGTACACCAATCGCACTTGGATCGCCAAATTTCGTTCTTCTAGGTTAAACCGTTCGTTGGCAGTAACCGGTATCATTTTGAGGTTTCACTCTGTTTTCTCCTATAGGGATACATGTATTTGGAACTCTAAATCAAAATCGGTTTGTGCTAGCTCTTTGAAACTTGACACAATAAAGCAGTTTCAAGTTCTTTGTCTATGGTTTCTTTGCTGTTGATGTAGCCCTAAGCAGAGACTGGCGAGAATCACTTTCATGGAAAGGGCTTGCCAAGCTTCCAAAAAACTACGAGTTGCCTGAAATCTCAGCAAACACTTTTTCACCCAATCTTGATGATACTTTCAGGTAATGATCAGTACACCAATCCCACTTGGCTCTGAAATTTCGTTCTTCTAGGTTAAAACGTTCGTTGGCAGTAACCGGTTTCATTTTGAGGTTTCACTCTGTTTTCTCCTCTAGGGATACATGTATTTGGAACTCTAAATCAAACACGGTTTATGCTAGCTCTTTGAAACTTGACACAATAAAGCAGTTCCAACTTCTATCTCTATGGTTTGTTTGCTGTTGATGTTGCCCTAAGCATAGACTGGGGAGAATCACTTTCATGGAAAGGGCCTGCCAAGCTTCCAAAAAACTACGAGTTGCCAGAAATCTCAGCACACACTTTTTCACCCAATCTTGATGAAACTTTCAGGTAATGATCAGTACACCAATCCCACTTGGCTCGCCAAATTTCGTTCTTCTAGGTTAAACCGTTCGTTGGCAATAACCGGTTTCATTTTGAGGTTTCACTCTGTTTTCTCCTATAGGGATACATGTATTTGGAACTCTAAATCAAACACGGTTTGTGCTAGCTCTTTGAAACTTCACACAATAAAGCAGTTTCAAGTTCTATCTCTATGGTTTGTTTGCTGTTGATGTAGCCCTAAGCAGAGACTGGCGAGAATCACTTTCATGGAAAGGGCCTGCCAAGCTTCCAAAAAACTACGAGTTGCCAAAAATCTCAGCACACACTTTTTTACCCAAACTTGATGAAACTTTCAGGTAATGATCAGTACACCAATCCCACTTGGCTCGCCAAATTTCGTTCTTCTAGGTTAAACCGTTCGTTGGCAGTAACTGGTTTCATTTTGAGGTTTCACTCTGTTTTCTCCTATAGGGATACATGTATTTGGAACTCTAAATCAAACACGGTTTGTGCTAGCTCTTTGAAACTTGACACAATAAAGCAGTTTCAAGTTCTATCTCTATGGTTTGTTTGCTGTTGATGTAGCCCTAAGCAGAGACTGGCGAGAATCACTTTCATGGAAAGGGCCTGCCAAGCTTCCTAAAAACTACGAGTTGCCAGAAATCTCAGCACACACTTTTTCACCCAATCTTGATGAAACTTTAAGGTAATGATCAGTACACCAATCCCACTTGGCTCGCCAAATTTCATTCTTCTAGGTTAAACCGTTCCTTGGCAGTAACCGGTTTCATTTTGAGGTTTCACTCTGTTTTCTCCTATAGGGATACATGTATTTGGAACTCTAAATCAAACACGGTTTGTGCTAGCTCTTTGAAACTTGACACAATAAAGCAGTTTCAAGTTCTATCTGTATGGTTTATTTGCTGTTGATGTAGCCCTAAGCAGAGACTGGCGAGAATCACTTTCATGGAAAGGGCCTGCCAAGCTTCCAAAAAACTACGAGTTGCCTGAAATCTCAGCACACACTTTTTCACCCAATCTTGATGAAACTTTCAGGTAATGATCAGTACACCAATCCCACTTGGCTCGCCAAATTTCGTTCTTCTAGGTTAAACCGTTCGTTGGCAGTAACCGGTTTCATTTTGAGGTTTCACTCTGTTTTCTCCTATAGGGATACATGTATTTGGAACTCTAAATCAAACACGGTTTGTGCTAGCTCTTTGAAACTTGACACAATAAAGCAGTTTCAAGTTCTATCTCTATGGTTTGTTTGCTGTTGATGTAGCCCTAAGCAGAGACTGGCGAGAATCACTTTCATGGAAAGGGCCTGCCAAGCTTCCAAAAAACTACGAGTTTCCTGAAATCTCAGCACACACTTTTTCACCCAATCTTGATGAAACTTTCAGGTAATGATCAGTACACCAATCCCACTTGGCTCGCCAAATTTTGTTCTTCTAGGTTAAACCGTTCGTTGGCAGTAACCGGTTTCATTTTGAGGTTTCACTCTGTTTTCTCCTATAGTGATACATGTATTTGGAACTCTAAATCAAACATGGTTTGAGCTAGCTCTTTGAAACTTGACACAATAAAGCAGTTTCAAGTTCTATCTCTATGGTTTGTTTGCTGTTGATGTAGCACTAAGCAGAGACTGGCGAGAATCACTTTCATGGAAAGGGCCTGCCAAGCTTCCAAAAAACTACGAGTTGCCTGAAATCTCAGCAAACACTTTTTCACCCAATCTTGATGATACTTTTAGGTAATGATCAGTACACCAATCCCACTTGGCTCGCCAAATTTCGTTCTTCTAGGTTAAACCGTTCGTTGGCTGTAACCGGTTTTATTTTGAGGTTTCACTGTGTTTTCTACTATAGGGATACATGTATTTGGAACTCTAAATCAAACACGGTTTGTGCTAGCTCTTTGAAACTTGACACAATAAAGCAGTTTCAAGTTCTATCTCTATGGTTTGTTTGCTGTTGATGTAGCCCTAAGCAGAGACTGGCGAGAATCACTTTCATGGGAAGGGCCTGCCAAGCTTCCTAAAAACTGCGAGTTGCCAGAAATCTCAGCACACACTTTTTCACCCAATCTTGATGAAACTTTAAGGTAATGATCAGTACACCAATCCCACTTGGCTCGCCAAATTTCATTCTTCTAGGTTAAACCGTTCCTTGGCAGTAACCGGTTTCATTTTGAGGTTTCACTCTGTTTTCTCCTATAGGGATACATGTATTTGGAACTCTAAATCAAACACGGTTTGTGCTAGCTCTTTGAAACTTGACACAATAAAGCAGTTTCAAGTTCTATCTGTATGGTTTATTTGCTGTTGATGTAGCCCTAAGCAGAGACTGGCGAGAATCACTTTCATGGAAAGGGCCTGCCAAGCTTTTTAAAAACTACGAGTTGCCTGAAATCTCAGCACACACTTTTTCACCCAATCTTGATGAAACTTTCAGGTAATGATCAGTACACCAATCCCACTTGGCTCGCCAAATTTCGTTCTTCTAGGTTAAACCGTTCGTTGGCAGTAACCGGTTTCATTTTGAGGTTTCACTCTGTTTTCTCCTATAGGGATACATGTATTTGGAACTCTAAATCAAACACGGTTTGTGCTAGCTCTTTGAAACTTGACACATTAAAGCAGTTTCAAGTTCTATGTCTATGGTTTGTTTGCTGTTGATGTAGCCCTAAGCAGAGACTGGCGAGAATCACTTTCATGGAAAGGGCCTGCCAAGCTTCCAAAAAACTACGAGTTGCCTGAAATCTCAGCAAACACTTTTTCACCCAATCTTGATGATACTTTCAGGTAATAATCAGTAAACCAATCCCACTTGGCTCACCAAATTTCGTTCTTCTAGGTTAAACCGTTCGTTGGCAGTAACCGGTTTCATTTTGAGGTTTCACTCTGTTTTCTCTTATAGGGATACATGTATTTGGAACTCTAAATCAAACACGGTTTGTGCTAGCTCTTTGAAACTTGACACAATAAAGCAGTTTCAAGTTCTATCTCTATGGTTTGTTTGCTGTTGATGTAGCCCTAAGCAGAGACTGCTGAGAATCACTTTCATTGAAAGGGCCTGCCAAGCTTCCAAAAAACTACGATTTGCCTGAAATCTCAGCACAAACTTTTTCACCCAATCATGATGAAACATTCAGTAATGATCAGTCCACCAATCCCACTTGGGTCGCCAAATTTCGTTCTTCTAGGTTAAAACGTCCCTTTGCAGTAACCGGTTTCATTTTGAGGTTTCACTTTGTTTTCTCCTATAGGGATACATGTATTTGGAACTCTAAATCAAACACGGTTTGTGCTAGCTCTTTGAAACTTGACACAATAAAGCAGTTTCGAGTTCTATCTCTATGGTTTGTTTGCTGTTGAAGTAGCCCTAAGCAGAGACTGGCGAGAATCACTTTCATGGAAAGGGCCTGCCAAGCTTCCAAAAAACTACGAGTTGCCAAAAATCTCAGCACACACTTTTTTACCCAAACTTGATGAAACTTTCAGGTAATGATCAGTACACCAATCCCACTTGGCTCGCCAAATTTCGTTCTTCTAGGTTAAACCGTTCGTTGGCAGTAACTGGTTTCATTTTGAGGTTTCACTCTGTTTTCTCCTATAGGGATACATGTATTTGGAACTCTAAATCAAACAAGGTTTGTGCTAGCTCTTTGAAACTTGACACAATAAAGCAGTTTCAAGTTCTATCTCTATGGTTTGTTTGCTGTTGATGTAGCCCTAAGCAGAGACTGGCGAGAATCACTTTCATGGAAAGGGCCTGCCAAGCTTTTAAAAAACTACGAGTTGCCTGAAATCTCAGCACACACTTTTTCACCCAATCTTGATGAAACTTTCAGGTAATGATCAGTACACCAATCCCCCTTGCCTCGCCAAATTTTGTTCTTCTAGGTTAAACCGTTCGTTGGCTGTAACCGGTTTTATTTTGAGGTTTCACTGTGTTTTCTACTATAGGGATACATGTATTTGGAACTCTAAATCAAACACGGTTTGTGCTAGCTCTTTGAAACTTGACACAATAAAGCAGTTTCAAGTTCTATCTCTATGGTTTGTTTGCTTTTGATGTAGCCCTAAGCAGAGACTGGCGAGAATCACTTTCATGGAAAGGGCCTGCAAAGCTTCCAAAAAACTACGAGTTGCCTGAAATCTCAGCACAAACTTTTTCACCCAATCTTGATGAAACATTCAGTAATGATCAATACACCAAACCCATTTGGGTCGCCAAATTTCGTTCTTCTAGGTTAAACCGTCCCTTGGCAGTAACCGGTTTCATTTTGAGTTTTCACTCTGTTTTCTCCTATAGGGATACATGTATTTGGAACTCTAAAAAAAACACGGTTTGTGCTAGCTCTTTGAAACTTGACACAATAAAGCAGTTTCAAGTTCTATCTCTATGGTTTGTTTGCTGTTGATGTAGCCCTAAGAATAGAATGGCGAGAATCACTTACATGGAAAGGGACTGCCAAGCTTCCAAAATCTATGAGTTGCCTGAAATCTCAGCAAACACTTTTTCAACCAATCTTGATGATACTTTCAGGTAATAATCAGTACACCAATCCCACTTGGCTTGCCAAATTTCGTTCTTCTAGGTTAAACCGTTCGTTGGCAGTAACCGGTTTCATTTTGAGGTTTCTCTCTGTTTTCTTCTACAAAGATACATGTATTTGAAACTCTAAATCAAACACGGTTTGTGCTAGCTCTTTGAAACTTGACACAATAAAGCAGTTTCAAGTTCTATCTCTATGGTTTGTTTGCTGTTGATGTAGCCCTAAACAGAGACTGGCAAGAATCACTTTCATGGAAAGGGCCTGCCAAGCTTCCAAAAATCTACGAGTTGCCTGAAATCTCAGCACACACTTTTTCACCCAATCTTGATGAAACTTTCAGGTAATGATCAGTACACCAATCCCACTTGGCTCGTCAAATTTCGTTATTCTAGGTAAAACCGTTCGTTGGAAGTAACCGGTTTCATTTTGAGGTTTCACTCTGTTTTCTCCTATAGGGATACATGTATTTGGAACTCTAAATCAAACACGGTTTGTGCTAGCTCTTTGAAACTTGACACAATAAAGCAGTTTCAAGTTCTATCTCTATGGTTTTTTTGCTGTTGATGTAGCCCAAAGCAGAGACTGGCGAGAATCACTTTCATGGAAAGGGCCTGCCAAGCTTCCAAAAAACTACGAGTTGCCTGAAATCTCAGCACACACTTTTTCACCCAATCTCGATGAAACTTTCAGGTATTGATCAGTACACCAATCCCACTTGGCTCGCCAAATTTCGTTCTTCTAGGTTAAACCGTTCGTTGGCAGTAACCGGTTTCATTTTGAGGTTTCACTCTGTTTTCTCCTATAGGGATACATGTATTTGGAACTCTAAATCAAACACGGTTTGTGCTAGCTCTTTGAAACTTGACACAATAAAGCAGTTTCAAGTTCTATCTCTATGGTTTGTTTGCTGTTGATGTAGCCCTAAGCAGAGACTGGCGAGAATCACTTTCATGGAAAGGGCCTGCCAAGCTTCCAAAAAACAACGAGTTGCCTGAAATCTCAGCACACACTTTTTCACCCAATGTTGATGAAACTTTCAGGTAATGATCAGTACACCAATCCAACTTGGCTCGCCAAATTTCGTTCTTCTAGGTTAAACCGTTTGTTGGCAGTAACCGGTTTCATTTTGAGGTTTCACTCTGTTTTCTCCTACAGGGATACATGTATTTGGAACTCTGAATCAAACACGGTTTGTGCTAGCTCTTTGAAACTTGACACAATAAAGCAGTTTCAAGTTCTATCTGAATGGTTTGTTTGCTGTTGATGTAGCCCTAAGCAGAGACTGGCGAGAATCACTTTCATGGAAAGGGCCTGCCAAGCTTCCAAAAAACTACGAGTTGCCTGAAATCTCAGCACACACTTTTTCACCCAATCTTGATGAAACTTTCAGGTAATGATCAGTACACCAATCCCACTTTTCTCGCCAAATTTCGTTCTACTAGGTTAAACCGTTTGTTGGCAGTAACCGGTTTCATTTTGAGGTTTCACTCTGTTTTCTCCTATAGGGATACATATATTTGGAACTCTAAATCAAACACGGTTTGTGCTAGCTCTTTGAAACTTGACACAATAAAGCAGTTTCAAGGTCTATCTCTATGGTTTGTTTGCTGTTGATGTAGCCCTAAGAAGAGACTGGCGAGTATCACTTTCATGGAAAGGGCCTGCCAAGCTTCCAAAAAACTACGAGTTGCCTGAAATCTCAGAAAACACTTTTTCACCCAATCTTGATGATACTTTCAGGTAATGATCAGTACACCAATCCCACTTGTCTCGCCAAATTTCGTTCTTCTAGGTTAAACCGTTCGTTGGCAGTAACCGGTTTCATTTTGAGGTTTCACTCTGTTTTCTCCTATAGAGATACATGTATTTGGAACTCTAAATCAAACACGGTTTGTGCTAGGTCTTTGAAACTTGACACAATAAAGCAGTTTCAACTTCTATCTCTATGGTTTGTTTGCTGTTGATGTAGCCCTAAGCAGAGATTTGCGATAATCACTTTCATTGAAAGGGCCTGCCAAGCTTCCAAAAAACTACGAGTTGCCAGAAATTTCAGCACATACTTTTTCACCCAATCTTGATGAAACTTTCAGGTAATGATCAGTACACCAATCCCACTTGGCTTGCCAAATTTCGTTTTTCTATGTTAAACTGTTCGTTGGCAGTAACCGGTTTAATTTTGAGGTTTCACTCTGTTTTCTGCTATAGGGATACATGTATTTGGAACTCTAAATCAAACACGGTTTGTGCTAGCTCTTTGAAACTTGACACAATAAAGCAGTTTCAAGTTCTATCTCTATGGTTTGTTTGCTGTTGATGTAGCCCTAAACATAGACAGGCGAGAATCACTTTCATGGAAAGGGCCTGCCAAGCTTCCAAAAAACTACGAGTTGCCTGAAATCTCGGCACATACTTTTTCACCCAATCTTGATGAAACTTTCAGGTAATGATCAGTACACCAATCCCACTTGGCTCGCCAAATTTCGTTCTTCTAGGTTAAACCGTTCGTTGGCAGTAACCGGTTTCATTTTGAGGTTTCACTCTGTTTTCTCCTATAGGGATACATGTATTTGGAACTCTAAATCAAACACGGTTTGTGCTAGCTCTTTGAAACTTGACACAATAAAGCAGTTTCAAGTTCTATCTCTATGGTTTGTTTGCTGTTGAAGTAGCCCTAAGCAGAGACTGGCGAGAATCACTTTCATGGAAAGGGCCTGCCAAGCTTCCAAAGAACTACGAGTTGCCTGAAATCTCAGCACACACTTTTTCAGCCAATCTTGATGAAACTTTCAGGTAATGATCAGTACACCAATCCCACTTGGCTTGCCAAATTTCGTTCTTCTAGGTTATACCGTTCGTTGGCAGTAACCGGTTTCATTTTGAGGTTTCACTCTGTTTTCTTCTACAAAGATACATGTATTTGAAACTCTAAATCAAACACGGTTTGTGCTAGCTCTTTGAAACTTGACACAATAAAGCAGTTTCAAGTTCATTCTCTATGGTTTGTTTGCTGTTGATGTAGCCCTAAACAGAGACTGGCGAGATTCACTTTCATGGAAAGGGCCTGCCAAGCTTCCAAAAAACTACGAGTTGCCTGAAATCTCAGCACACACTTTTTCACCCAATGTTGATGAAACTTTCAGGTAATGATCAGTACACCAATCCCACTTGGCTCGCCAAATTTCGTTCTTCTAGGTTAAACCGTTCGTTGGCAGTAACCGGTTTCATTTTGAGGTTTCACTCTGTTTTCTCCTATACGGATACATGTAGTTGTAACTCTAAATCAAACACCGTTTGTGCTAGCTCTTTGAAACTTGACACAATAAAGCAGTTTCAAGTTCTTTCTCTATGATTTGTTTGCTGTTGATGTAGCCCTAAGCAGAGACTGGCGAGAATCACTTTCATGGAAAGGGCCTGCCAGCTTCCAAAAAACTGCGAGTTGCCTGAAATCTCAGCACACACTTTTTCACCCAATCTTGATGAAACTTTCAGGTAATGATCAGTACACCAATCCCACTTGGCTCGACAAATTTCGTTCTTCTAGGTTAAACCGTTCCTTGGCAGTAACCGGTTTCGTTTTCAGGTTTCACTCTGTTTTCTCCTATAGGGATACATGTATTTGGAACTCTAAATAAAACACTGTTTGTGCTAGCTCTTTGAACCTTGACACAATAAAGCAGTTTCAAGTTCTATCTCTATGGTTTGTTTGCTGTTGATGTAGCCCTAAGCGGATACTGGCGAGAATCACTTTCATGGAAAGGGCCTGCCAAGCTTCCAAAAAAATACGAGTTGCCTGAAATCTCAGCACACCCTTTTTCACCCAACCTTGATGAAATTTTCAGGTAATGATCAGTACACCAATCCCACTTGGCTCGCCAAATTTCGTTCTTCTAGGTTAAACCGTTCGTTGGCAGTAACCGGTTTCATTTTGAGGTTTCACTCTGTTTTCTCCTATAGGGATACATGTATTTGGAACTCTAAATCAAACACGGTTTGTGCTACCTCTTTGAAACTTGACACAATAAAGCAGTTTCAAGTTCTATCTCTATGGTTTGTTTGCTGTTGATGTAACCCTAAGCAGAAACTGGCGAGAATAACTTTCATGGAAAGGGCCTGCCAAGCTTCCAAAAAACTATGAGTTGCCTGATATCTCAGCAAACACTTTTTCACCCAATCTTGATGATACTTTCAGGTAATGATCAGTACACCAATCCCACTTGGCTCGCCAAATTTCGTTCTTCTAAGTTGAACCGTTCGTTGGCAGTAATCGGTTTCATTTTGAGGTTTCACTCTGTTTTCTCCTATAGGGATACATGTATTTGGAACTCTAAATCAAACACGGTTTGTGCTAGCTCTTTGAAACTTGACACAATAAAGCCGTTTCAAGTTCTATCTCTATGGTTTGTTTGCTGTTGATGTAGCCCTAAGCAGAGACTGGCGAGAATCACTTTCATGGAAAGGGCCTGCCAAGCTTCCAAAAAATTACGAGTTACCTGAAATCTCAGCAAACACTTTTTAACCCAATCTTGATTAAACTTTCAGGTAATGATCAGTACACCAATCCCACTTGGCTCGCCAAATTTCGTTCTTCTAGGTAAAACCGTTCGATGGCAGTAACCGGTTTCATTTTGAGATTTCACTCTGTTTTCTTCTATAGGGATACACGTATTTGGAACTCTAAATCAAACACGGTTTATGCTAGCTCTTTGAAACTTGACACAATAAAGCAGTTTCAAGTTCTATCTCTATGGTTTTGTTTGCTGTTGATGTAGCCTTAAGAAGAGACTGGCGAGAATCACTTTCATGGAAAGGGCCTGCCAAGCTTCCAAAAAAATACGAGTTGCCTGAAATCTCAGCACACCCTTTTTCACCCAACCTTGATGAAATTTTCAGGTAATGATCAGTACACCAATCCCACTTAGCTCGCCAAATTTCGTTCTTCTAGGTTAAACCGTTCGTTGGCAGTAACAGGTTCCATTTTGAGGTTTCACTCTGTTTTCTCCTATAGGGATACATGTATTTGGAACTCTAAATCAAACACGGTTTGTGCTACCTCTTTGAAACTTGACACAATAAAGCAGTTTCAAGTTCTATCTCTATGGTTTGTTTGCTGTTGATGTAACCCTAAGCAGAAACTGGCGAGAATAACTTTCATGGAAAGGGCCTGCCAAGCTTCCAAAAAACTATGAGTTGCCTGATATCTCAGCAAACACTTTTTCACCCAATCTTGATGATACTTTCAGATAATGATCAGTACACCAATCCCACTTGGCTCGCCAAATTTCGTTCTTCTAAGTTGAACCGTTCGTTGGCAGTAATCGGTTTCATTTTGAGGTTTCACTCTGTTTTCTCCTATAGGGATACATGTATTTGGAACTCTAAATCAAACACGGTTTGTGCTAGCTCTTTGAAACTTGACACAATAAAGCCGTTTCAAGTTCTATCTCTATGGTTTGTTTGCTGTTGATGTAGCCCTAAGCAGAGACTGGCGAGAATCACTTTCATGGAAAGGGCCTGCCAAGCTTCCAAAAAATTACGAGTTACCTGAAATCTCAGCAAACACTTTTTAACCCAATCTTGATGAAACTTTCAGGTAATGATCAGTACACCAATCCCACTTGGCTCGCCAAATTTCGTTCTTCTAGGTAAAACCGTTCGATGGCAGTAACCGGTTTCATTTTGAGATTTCACTCTGTTTTCTCCTATAGGGATACACGTATTTGGAACTCTAAATCAAACACGGTTTATGCTAGCTCTTTGAAACTTGACACAATAAAGCAGTTTCAAGTTCTATCTCTATGGTTTGTTTGCTGTTGATGTAGCCTTAAGAAGAGACTGGCGAGAATCACTTTCATGGAAAGGGCCTGCCAAGCTTCCCGAAAACTACGAGTTGCCTGAAATCTCGGCACACACTTTTTCACCCAATCTTGATGAAACTTTCAGGTAATGATCAGTACACCAATCCCACTTGGCTCGCCAAATTTCGTTCTTCTAGGTTAAACCGTTCGTTGGCAGTAACCGGTTTCATTTTGAGGTTTCACTCTGTTTTCTCCTATAGGGATACATGTATTTGGAACTCTAAATCAAACACGGTTTGTGCTAGCTCTTTGAAACTTGACACAATAAAGCAGTTTAAAGTTCTATCTCTATGGTTTGTTTGCTGTTGAAGTAGCCCTAAGCAGAGACTGGCGAGAATCACTTTAATGGAAAGGGCCTGCCAAGCTTCCAAAGAACTACGAGTTGCCTGAAATCTCAGCACACACTTTTTCAGCCAATCTTGATGAAACTTTCAGGTAATGATCAGTACACCAATCCCACTTGGCTTGCCAAATTTCGTTCTTCTAGGTTAAACCGTTCGTTGGCAGTAACCGGTTTCATTTTGAGGTTTCACTCTGTTTTCTTCTACAAAGATACATGTATTTGAAACTCTAAATCAAACACGGTTTGTGCTAGCTCTTTGAAACTTGACACAATAAAGCAGTTTCAAGTTCTATCTCTATGGTTTGTTTGCTGTTGATGTAGCCCTAAACAGAGACTGGCGAGAATCACTTTCATGGAAAGGGCCTGCCAAGCTTCCAAAAAACTACGAGTTGCCTGAAATCTCAGCACACACTTTTTCACCCAATGTTGATGAAACTTTCAGGTAATGATCAGTACCCCAATCCCACTTGGCTCGCCAAATTTCGTTCTTCTAGGTTAAACCGTTCGTTGGCAGTAACCGGTTTCATTTTGAGGTTTCACTCTGTTTTCTCCTCTAAGGATACATGTAGTTGTAACTCTAAATCAAACACGGTTTGTGCTAGCTCTTTGAAACTTGACACAATAAAGCAGTTTCAAGTTCTATCTCTATGGTTTGTTTGCTGTTGATGTAGCCCTAAGCAGAGACTGGCGAGAATCACTTTAATGGAAAGGGCCTGCCAAGCTTCCAAATAACTACGAGTTGCCTGAAATCTCAGCACACACTTTTTCACCCAATCTTGATGAAACTTTCAGGTAATGATCAGTACACTAATCCCACTTGGCTCGCCAAATTTCGTTCTTCTAGGTTAAACAGTTCGTTGGCAGTAACTGGTTTCATTTTGAGGTTTCACTCTGTTTTCTCCTACATGGATACATGTATTTGGAACTCTAAATCAAACACGGTTTGTGCTCGCTTTTTGAAACTTGACACAATAAAGAAGATTCAAGTTCTCTCTCTATGGTTTGTTTGCTGTTGATGTAGCCCTAAGCAGAGACTGGCGAGAATCACTTTCATGGAAAGGGCCTGCCAAGCTTCCAAAAATCTACGAGTTGCCTGAAATCTCAGCACACACTTTTTCACCCAATCTTGATGAAACTTTCAGGTAATGATCAGTACACCAATCCCACTTGGCTCGTCAAATTTCGTTCTTCTAGGTAAAACCGTTCGTTGGCAGTAACCAGTTTCATTTTGAGGTTTCACTCTGTTTTCTCCTATAGGGATACATGTATTTGGAACTCTAAATCAAACACGGTTTGTGCTAGCTCTTTGAAACGTGACACAATAAAGCAGTTTCAAGTTCTATCTCTATGGTTTGTTTGCTGTTGATGTAGCCCTAAGCAGAGACTGGCGAGAATCACTTTCATGGACAGGGCCTGCCAAGCTTCCAAAAAACTACGAGTTGCCTGAAATCTCAGCACACACTTTTTCACCCAATCTTGATGAAACTTTCAGGTAATGATCAGTACACAAATCCCACTTGGCTCGCCAAATTTCGTTCTTCTAGGTTAAACCGTTCGTTGGCAGTAACCGGTTTCATTTTGAGGTTTCACTCTGTTTTCTCCTATAGGGATACATGTATTTGGAACTCTAAATCAAACACGGTTTGTGCTAGCTCTTTGAAACTTGAGACAATAAAGCAGTTTCAAGTTCTATCTCTATGGTTTCTTTGCTGTTGATGTAGCCCTAAGAAGAGACTGGCGAGAATCACTTTCATGGAAAGGGCCTGCCAAGCTTCCAAAAAAACTACGAGTTGCCTGAAATCTCAGCACACACTTTTTCACCCAATGTTGATGAAACTTTCAGGTAATGATCAGTACACCAATCCCACTTGGCTCGCCAAATTTCGTTCTTCTAGGTTAAACCGTTTGTTGGAAGTAACCGGTTTCATTTTGAGGTTTCACTCTGTTTTCTCCTACAGGGATACATGTATTTGGAACTCTGAATCAAACACGGTTTGTGCTAGCTTTTTGAAACTTGACACAATAAAGCAGTTTCAAGTTCTCTCTCTATGGTTTGTTTGCTGTTGATGTAGCCCTAAGCAGAGACTGGCGAGAATCACTTTCATGGAAAGGGGCTGCCAAGCTTCCAAAAAACTGCGAGTTGCCTGAAATCTCAGCACACACTTTTTCACCCAATCTTGATGAAACTTTCAGGTAATGATCAGTACACCAATCCCACTTGGCTCGCCAAATTTCGTTCTTCTAGGTTAAACCGTTTGTAGGCAGTAACCGGTTTCATTTTGAGGTTTCACTCTGTTTTCTCCTATAGGGATACATGTATTTGGAACTCTAAATCAAACACGGTTTGTGCTAGCTCTTTGAAACTTGACACAATAAAGCAGTTTCAAGTTCTATCTCTATGGTTTGTTTTCGGTTGATGTAGCCCTAAGCAGAGACTGGCGAGAATCACTTTCATGGAAAGGGCCTGCCAAGCTTAAAAAAAACTATGAGTTTCCTGAAATCTCAGCACACACTTTTTCACCCAATCTTGATGAAACTTTCAGGGAATGATCAGTACACCAATCCCAATTGGCTCGCCAAATTTCGTTCTTCTAGGTTAAACCTTTTGTTGGCAGTAACCGGTTTCATTTTGAGGTTTCACTCTGTTTTCTCCTATAGGGATACATGTATTTGGAACTCTAAATCAAACACGGTTTGTGCTAGCTCTTTGAAACGTGACACAATAAAGTAGTTTCAAGTTCTATCTCTATGGTTTGTTTGCTGTTGATGTAGCCCTAAGGAGAGACTGGCGAGAATCACTTTCATGGAAAGGGCCTGCCAAGCTTCCAAAAAACTACGAGTTTCCTGAAATCTCAGCACACACTTTTTCACCCAATCTTGATGAAACTTTCAGGTAATGATCAGTACACCAATCCCACTTGGCTCGCCAAATTTCGTTCTTCTAGGTTAAACCGTTCGTTGGATGTAGCCGGTTTCATTTTGAGGTTTCACTCTGTTTTCTCCTATAGGGATTCATGTATTTGGAACTCTAAATCAAACACGGTTTGTGCTAGCTTTTTGAAACTTGACACAATAAAGCAGTTTCAAGTTCTGTCTCTATGGTTTGTTTGCTGTTGATGTAGCCCTAAGCAGAGACTGGCGAGAATCACTTTAATGGAAAAGGCCTGCCAAGCTTCCAAAAATCTACGAGTTGCCTGAAATCTCAGAAAACACTTTTTCACCCAATCTTGATGATACTTTCAGGTAATGATCAGTACACCAATCCCACTTGGCTCGCCAAATTTCGTTCTTCTAGGTTAAACCGTTCGTTGGCAGTAACCGGTTTCATTTTGAGGTTTCACTCTGTTTTCTCCTATACGGATACATGTAGTTGTAACTCTAAATCAAACACGGTGTGTGCTAGCTCTTTGAAACTTGACACAATAAAGCAGTTTCAAGTTCTATCTCTATGGTTTGTTTGCTGTTGATGTAGCCCTAAGCAGAGACTGGCGAGAATCACTTTCATGGAAAGGGCCTGCCAAACTTCCAAATAACTACGAGTTGCCTGAAATCTCAGCACACACTTTTTCAGCCAATCTTGATGAAACTTTCAGGTAATGATCAGTACACTAATCCCACTTGGCTCGCCAAATTTCGTTCTTCTAGGTTAAACCGTTCGTTGGCAGTAACCGGTTTCATTTTGAGGTTTCACTCTGTTTTCTCCTACAGGGATACATGTATTTGGAACTCTGAATCAAACACGGTTTGTGCTAGCTTTTTGAAACTTGACACAATAAAGCAGTTTCAAGTTCTCTCTCTATGGTTTGTTTGCTGTTGATGTAGCCCTAAGCAGAGACTGGCGAGAATCACTTTCATGGAAAGGGGCTGCCAAGCTCCCAAAAAACTGCGAGTTGACTGAAATCTCAGCACACACTTTTTCACCCAATCTTGATGAAACTTTCAGGTAATGATCAGTACACCAATCCCACTTGGCTCGCCAAATTTCGTTCTTCTAGGTTAAACCGTTTGTAGGCAGTAACCGGTTTCATTTTGAGGTTTCACTCTGTTTTCTCCTATAGGGATACATGTATTTGGAACTCTAAATCAAACACGGTTTGTGCTAGCTCTTTGAAACTTGACACAATAAAGCAGTTTCATGTTCTATCTCTATAGTTTGTTTGCTGTTGATGTAGCCCTAAGCAGAGACTGGCGAGAATCACTTTAATGGAAAGGGCCTGCCAAGCTTCCAAAAAACTACGAGTTGCCTGAAATCTCAGCACACACTTTTTCAACCAATCTTGATGAAACTTTCAGGTAATGATCAGTACACCAATCCCACTTGGCTCGCCATATTTCGTTCTTCTAGGTTAAACCGTTCGTTGGCAGTAACCGGTTTCATTTTGAGGTTTCACTCTGTTTTATCCTACAGGGATACATGTATTTGGAACTCTAAATCAAACACGGTTTGTGCTAGCTCTTTGAAACTTGACACAATAAAGCAGTTTCAAGTTCTCTCTCTATGGTTTGTTTGCTGTTGATGTAGCCCTAAGCAGAGACTGGCGAGAATCACTTTCATGGAAAGTGCCTACCAAGCTTCCAAAAAACTATGAGTTGCCTGAAATCTCAGCACACACTTTTTCACCCAATCTTGATGAAACTTTCAGATAATGATCAGTACACCAATCCCACTTTCCTCGCCAAATTTCGTTCTTCTAGGTAAAGCCGTTCGTTGGCAGTAACCGGTTTCATTTTGAGGTTTCACTCTGTTTTCTCCTATAGGGATACATGTATTTGGAACTGTAAATCAAACACGGTTTGTGCTAGCTCTTTGAAACTTGACACAATAAAGCAGTTTCAAGTTCTATCTCTATGGTTTGTTTGCTGTTGATGTAGCCCTGAGCAGAGACTGGCGAGAATCACTTTCATGGACAGGGCCTGCCAAGCTTCCAAAAAACTACGAGTTGCCTGAAATCTCAGCACACACTTTTTCACCCAATCTTGATGAAACTTTCAGGTAATGATCAGTACACCAATTCCACTTGGCTCGCCAAATTTTGTTCTTATAGGTTAAACCGTTCGTTGGCAGTAACCGGTTTCATTTTGAGGTTTCACTCTGTTTTCTCCTATAGGAATACATGTATTTGGAACTCTCAATCAAACACGGTTTGTGCTAGCTTTTTGAAACTTGACACAATAAAGGAGTTTCAAGTTCTCTCCCTATGGTTTGTTTGCTGTTGATGTAGCCCTAAGAAGAGACTGGCGAGAATCACTTTCATGGAAAGCTCCTGCCAAGCTTCCAAAAAACTACGAGTTGCCTGAAATCTCAGCAAACACTTTTTCACCCAATCTTGATGATACTTTCAGGTAATGATCAGTACACCAATCCCACTTGGCTCGCCAAATTTCGTTCTTCTAGGTTAAACCGTTCGTTGGATGTAGCCGGTTTCATTTTGAGGTTTCACTCTGTTTTCTCGTATTGGGATACATGAATTTGGAACTCTAAATCAAACACGGTTTGTGCTAGCTCTTTGAAACGTGACACAATAAAGCAGTTTCAAGTTCTATCTCTATGGTTTGTTTGCTGTTGATGTAGCCCTAAGCAGAGATTGGCGATAATCACTTTCATTGAAAGGGCCTGCCAAGCTTCCAAAAAACTACGAGTTGCCAGAAATCTCAGCACACACTTTTTCAACCAATCTTGATGAAACTTTCAGGTAATGATCAGTACACCAATCCCACTTGGCTCGCCAAATTTGGTTCTTCTATGTTAAACCGTTCGTTGGCACTAACCTGTTTCATTTTGAGGTTTCACTCTGTTTTCTCCTATAGGGATACATGTATTTGGAACTCTAAATCAAACACGGTTTGTGCTAGCTCTTTGAAACTTGACACAATAAAGCAGTTTCAAGTTCTATCTCTATGGTTTGTTTGCTGTTGATATAGCCCTAAGCAGAGACTGGCGAGAATCACTTTCATGGAAAGGGCCTGCCAAGCTTCCAAAAAACTACGAGTTGCCGGAAATCTCAGCACACACTTTTTCACCCAATCTTGATGAAACTTTCAGGTAATGATCAGTACACCAATCCCACTTGGCTCGCCAAATTTGGTTCTTCTATGTTAAACCGTTCGTTGGCACTAACCGGTTTCATTTTGAGGTTTCACTCTGTTTTCTCCTATAGGGATACATGTATTTGGAACTCTAAATCAAACACGGTTTGTGCTAGCTCTTTGAAACTTGACACAATAAAGCAGTTTCAAGTTCTATCTCTATGGTTTGTTTGCTGTTGATATAGCCCTAAGCAGAGACTGGCGAGAATCACTTTCATGGAAAGGGCCTGCCAAGCTTCCAAAAAACTACGAGTTGCCGGAAATCTCAGCACACACTTTTTCACCCAATCTTGATGAAACTTTCAGGTAATGATCAGTACACCAATCCCACTTGGCTCGCCAAATTTCGTTCTTCTAGGTTAAACCGTTCGTTGGCAGTAACCGGTTTCATTTTGAGGTTTCACTCTGTTTTCTCCTATAGGGATACATGTATTTGGAACTCTAAATCAAACACGGTTTGTGCTAGCTCTTTGAAACGTGACACAATAAAGCAGTTTCAAGTTCTATCTCTATGGTTTGTTGCTGTTGATGTAGCCCTAAGCAGAGACTGGCGAGAATCACTTTCATGGAAAGGGCCTGCCAAGCTTCCAAAAAACTACGAGTTGCCTGAAATCTCAGCACACACTTTTTCACCCAATCTTGATGAAACTTTCAGGTAATGATCAGTACACCAATCCCACTTGGCTCGCCAAATTTCGTTCTTCTAGGTTAAACCGTTCGTTGGCAGTAACCGGTTTCATTTTGAGGTTTCACTCTGTTTTCTCCATTAGGGATACATGTATTTGGAACTCTAAAACAAACACGGTTTGTGCTAGCTCTTTGAAACTTGACACAATTAAGCAGTTTCAAGTTCTATCTCTATGGTTTGTTTGCTGTTGATGTAGCCCTAAGCAGAGACTGGCGAGAATCACTTTCATGGAAAGGGCCTACCAAGCTTCCAAAAAACTATGAGTTGCCTGAAATCTCAGGAAACACTTTTTAACCCAATCTTGATGAAACTTTCAGGTAATGATCAGTACACCAATCCCACTTGGCTCGCCAAATTTTGTTCTTCTAGGTTAAACCGTTTGTTGGATGTAGCCGGTTTCATTTTGAGGTTTCACTCTGTTTTCTCCTATAGGGATACATGTATTTTGAACTCTAAATCAAACACGGTTTGTGCTAGCTCTTTGAAACTTGACACAATAAAGCAGTTTCAAGTTCTATCTCTATGGTTTGTTTGCTGTTGATGTAGCCCTAAGCAGAGACTGGCGAGAATCACTTTCATGGAAAGGGCCTGCCAAGCTTCCAAAAAACTACGAGTTGCCAGAAATCTCAGCACACACTTTTTCAACCAATCTTGATGAAACTTTCAGGTAATGATCAGTACACCAATCCCACTTGGCTCGCCAAATTTGGTTCTTCTATGTTAAACCGTTCGTTGGCACTAACCGGTTTCATTTTGAGGTTTCACTCTGTTTTCTCCTATAGGGATACATGTATTTGGAACTCTAAATCAAACACGGTTTGTGCTAGCTCTTTGAAACTTGACACAATAAAGCAGTTTCAAGTTCTATCTCTATTGTTTGTTTGCTGTTGATATAGCCCTAAGCAGAGACTGGCGAGAATCACTTTCATGGAAAGGGCCTGCCAAGCTTCCAAAAAACTACGAGTTGCCGGAAATCTCAGCACACACTTTTTCACCCAATCTTGATGAAACTTTCAGGTAATGATCAGTACACCAATCCCACTTGGCTCGCCAAATTTCGTTCTTCTAGGTTAAACCGTTCGTTGGCACTAACCGGTTTCATTTTGAGGTTTCACTCTGTTTTCTCCTATAGGGATACATGTATTTGGAACTCTAAATCAAACACGGTTTGTGCTAGCTCTTTGAAACTTGACACAATAAAGCAGTTTCAAGTTCTATCTCTATGGTTTGTTTGCTGTTGATGTAGCCCTAAGCAGAGAGTGGCGAGAATCACTTTCATGGAAAGGGCCTGCCAAGCTTCCAAAAAACTACGAGTTGCCTGAAATCTCAGCACACACTTTTTCACCCAATCTTGATGAAACTTTCAGGTAATGATCAGTACACCAATCCCACTTGGCTCGCCAAATTTCGTTCTTCTAGGTTAAACCGTTTGTAGGCAGTAACCGGTTTCATTTTGAGGTTTCACTCTGTTTTCTCCTATAGGGATACATGTATTTGGAACTCTAAATCAAACACGGTTTGTGCTAGCTCTTTGAAACTTGACACAATAAAGCAGTTTCAAGGTCTATCTCTATGGTTTGTTTGCTGTTGATGTAGCCCTAAGCAGAGACTGGCGAGAATCACTTTCATGGAAAGGGCCTGCCAAGCTTCCAAAAAACTACGAGTTGCCTGAAATCTCAGAAAACACTTTTTCACCCAATCTTGATGATACTTTCAGGTAATGATCAGTACACCAATCCCACTTGTCTCGCCAAATTTCGTTCTTCTAGGTTAACCGTTCGTTGGCATAACCGGTTTCATTTTGAGGTTTCACTCTGTTTTCTCCTATAGAGATACATGTATTTGGAACTCTAAATCAAACACGGTTTGTGCTAGCTCTTTGAAACTTGACACAATAAAGCAGTTTCAAGTTCTATCTCTATGGTTTGTTTGCTGTTGATGTAGCCCTAAGCAGAGACTGGCGAGAATCACTTTCATGGAAAGAACCTGCCAAGCTTCCAAAAAACTACGAGTTGCCTGAAATCTCAGCACACACTTTTTCACCCAATCTTGATGAAACTTTCAGGTAATGATCAGTACACCAATCCCACTTGGCTCGCCAAATTTGGTTCTTCTATGTTAAACCGTTCGTTGGCACTAACCGGTTTCATTTTGAGGTTTCACTCTGTTTTCTCCTATAGGGATACATGTATTTGGAACTCTAAATCAAACACGGTTTGTGCTAGCTCTTTGAAACTTGACACAATAAAGCAGTTTCAAGGTCTATCTCTATGGTTTGTTTGTGCTAGCTCTTTGAAACTTGACACAATAAAGCAGTTTCAAGTTCTATCTCTATGGTTTGTTTGCTGTTGATATAGCCCTAAGCAGAGACTGGCGAGAATCACTTTCATGGAAAGGGCCTGCCAAGCTTCCAAAAAACTACGAGTTGCCGGAAATCTCAGCACACACTTTTTCACCCAATCTTGATGAAACTTTCAGGTAATGATCAGTACACCAATCCCACTTGGCTCGCCAAATTTCGTTCTTCTAGGTTAAACCGTTCGTTGGCAGTAACCGGTTTCATTTTGAGGTTTCACTCTGTTTTCTCCTATAGGGATACATGTATTTGGAACTCTAAATCAAACACGGTTTGTGCTAGCTCTTTGAAACGTGACACAATAAAGCAGTTTCAAGTTCTATCTCTATGGTTTGTTTGCTGTTGATGTAGCCCTAAGCAGAGACTGGCGAGAATCACTTTCATGGAAAGGGTCTGCCAATCTTCCAAAAAACTACGAGTTGCCTGAAATCTCAGCACACACTTTTTCACCCAATCTTGATGAAACTTTCAGGTAATGACCAGTACACCAATCCCACTTGGCTCGCCAAATTTCGTTCTTCTAGGTTAAACCGTTCGTTGGCAGTAACCGGTTTTATTTTGAGGTTTCATTCTGTTTTCTCCTATAGGGATACATGTATTTGGAACTCTAAATCAAACACGGTTTGTGCTAGCTCTTTGAAACTTGACGCAATAAAGCAGTTTCAAGTTCTATTTCTATGGTTTTTTTTGCTGTTGATGTAGCCCTAAGCAGAGACTGGCGAGATCACTTTCATGGAAAGGGCCTGCCAAGCTTCCAAAAAACTACGAGTTGCCTGAAATCTCAGCACACACTTTTTCACCCAATCTTGATGAAACTTTCAGGTAATGATCAGTACACCAATCCCACTTGGCTCACCAAATTTCGTTCTTCTAGGTTAAACCGTTCGTTGGCAGTAACCGGTTTCATTTTGAGGTTTCATTCTGTTTTCTCCTATAGGGATACATGTATTTGGAACTCTAAATCAAACACGGTTTGTGCTAGCTTTTTGAAACTTGACACAATAAAGCAGTTTCAAGTTCTTTCTCTATGGTTTGTTTGCTGTTGATGTAGCCCTAAGCAGAGACTGGCGAGAATCACTTTCATGGAAAGGGCCTGCCAAGCTTCCAAAAAACTACGAGTTGCCTGAAATCTCAGCACACACTTTTTCACCCAATCTTGATGAAACTTTCAGGTAATGATCAGTACACCAATCCCACTTGGCTCGCCAAATTTCGTTCTTCTAGATTAAACCGTTCGTTGGCAGTAACCGGTTTCATTTTGAGGTTTCACTCTGTTTTCTCCAATAGGGATACATGTATTTGGAACTCTAAATCAAACACGGTTTGTGCTAGCTCTTTGAAACTTGACACAATAAAGCATTTTCAAGTTCTGTCACTATGGTTTGTTTGCTGTTGATGTAGCCCTAAGCAGAGACTGGCGAGATCACTTTCATGGAAAGGGCCTGCCAAGCTTCCAAAAAACTACGAGTTGCCTGAAATCTCAGCACACACTTTTTCACCCAATCTTGATGAAACTTTCAGGTAATGATCACTACACCAATCCCACTTGGCTCGCCAAATTTCGTTCTTCTAGATTAAACCGTTCGTTGGCAGTAACCGGTTTCATTTTGAGGTTTCATTCTGTTTTCTCCTATAGGGATACATGTATTTGGAACTCTAAATCAAACACGGTTTGTGCTAGCTCTTTGAAACTTGACACAATAAAGCAGTTTCAAGTTCTATCTCTATGGTTTGTTTGCTGTTGATGTAGCCCTAAGCAGAGACTGGCGAGAATCACTTTCATGGAAAGGGCCTGCCAAGCTTCCAAAAACTACGAGTTGCCTGAAATCTCAGCACACACTTTTTCACCCAATCTTGATGAAACTTTCAGGTAATGATCAGTACACCAATCCCACTTGGCTCGCCAAATTTCGTTCTTCTAGGTTAAACCGTTCGTTGGCAGTAACCGGTTTCGTTTTGACGTTTCACTCTTTTTCTCCTAGAGGGATACATGTATTTGGAACTCTAAATCAAACACGGTTTGAGCTAGCTCTTTGAAACTTGACACAATAAAGCAGTTTCAAGTTCTATCTCTATGGTTTGTTTGCTGTTGATGTAGCCCTAAGCAGAGACTGGCGAGAATCACTTTCATGGAAAGGGCCTGCCAAGCTTCCAAAAAACTACGAGTTTCCTGAAATCTCAGCACACACTTTTTCACCCAATCTTGATGAAACTTTCAGGTAATGATCAGTACACCAATCCCACTTGGCTCGCCAAATTTCGTTCTTCTAGGTTAAACCGTTCATTGGCAGTAACCGGTTTCATTTTGAGGTTTCACTCTGTTTTCTCCTACAGGGATACATGTATTTGGAACTCTAAATCAAACACGGTTTGTGCTAGCTCTTTGAAACTTGACACAATAAAGCAGTTTCAAGTTCTCTCTCTATGGTTTGTTTGCTGTTGATGTAGCCCTAAGCAGAGACTGGCGAGAATCACTTTCATGGAAAGGGCCTGCCAAGCTTCCAAAAAACTACGAGTTACCTGAAAACTCAGCACACACTTTTTCACCCAATCTTGATGAAACTTTCAGGTAATGATCAGTACACCAATCCCACTTGGCTCTCCAAATTTCGTTCTTATACGTAAAACCGTTCGTTGGCAGTAACCGGTTTCATTTTAAGGTTTCACTCTGTTTTCTCCTATAGGGATACATGTATTTGGAACTCTAAATCAAACACGTTTTGTGCTAGCTCTTTAAAACGTGACACAATAAAGCAGTTTCAAGTTCTATCTCTATGGTTTGTTTGCTGTTGATGTAGCCCTAAGCAGAGACTGGCGAGAATCACTTTCATGGAAAGGGCCTGCCAAGCTTCCAAAAAACTACGAGTTGCCTTAAATTTCAGAACACACTTTTTCACACAATGTTGATGAAACTTTCAGGTAATGATCAGTACACCAATCCCACTTGGCTCGCCAAATTTCGTTCTTCTAGGTTAAACCGTTTGTTGGCAGTAACCGGTTTCATTTTGAGGTTTCACTCTTTTTTCTCCTATAGGGATACATGTATTTGGAACTCTAAATCAAACACGGTTTGTGCTAGCTCTTTGAAACTTGACACAATAAAGCAGTTTCAAGTTCTATCTCTATGGTTTGTTTGCTGTTGATGTAGCCCTAAGAAGAGACTGGCGAGAATCACTTTCATGGAAAGGGCCTGCCAAGCTTCCAAAAAACTACCTGAAATCTCAGAAAACACTTTTTCACCAAATCTTGATGATACTTTCAGGTAATGATCAGTACACCAATCCCACTTGGCTCGCCAAATTTCGTTCTTCTAGGTTAAACTGTTCGTTGGCAGTAACCGGTTTCATTTTGAGGTTTCACTCTGTTTTCTCCTATAGGGATACATGTATTTGGAACTCTAAATCAAACACGGTTTGTGCTAGCTCTTTGAAACTTGACACAATAAAGCAGTTTCAAGTTCTATCTCTATGGTTTGTTTGCTGTTGATGTAGCCCTAAGCAGAGACTGGCAAGAATCACTTACATGGAAAGGGCCTGCCAAGCTTCCAAAAAACTACGAGTTGCCTGAAATCTCAGGAAACACTTTTTCACCCAATCTTGATGAAACTTTCAGGTAATGATCAGTACACCAATACCACTTTGCTCGCCAAATTTCGTTCTTCTAGGTTAAATTGTTCGTTGGCAGTAACCGGTTTCATTTTGAGGTTTCACTCCGTTTTCTCCTATAGGGATACATGTATTTGGAACTCTAAATCAAACACGGTTTGTGCTAGCTCTTTGAAACTTGACACAATAAAGCAGTTTCAAGTTCTGTCTCTATGGTTTGTTTGCTGTTGATGTAGCCCTAAGCAGAGACTGGCGAGATCACTTTCATGGAAAGGGCCTGCCAAGCTTCCAAAAAACTACGAGTTGCCTGAAATCTCAGCACACACTTTTTCACCCAATCTTGATGAAACTTTCAGGTAATGATCACTACACCAATCCCACTTGGCTCGCCAAATTTCGTTCTTCTAGATTAAACCGTTCGTTGGCAGTAACCGGTTTCATTTTGAGGTTTCATTCTGTTTTCTCCTATAGGGATACATGTATTTGGAACTCTAAATCAAACACGGTTTGTGCTAGCTCTTTGAAACTTGACACAATAAAGCAGTTTCAAGTTCTATCTCTATGGTTTGTTTGCTGTTGATGTAGCCCTAAGCAGAGACTGGCGAGAATCACTTTCATGGAAAGGGCCTGCCAAGCTTCCAAAAACTACGAGTTGCCTGAAATCTCAGCACACACTTTTTCACCCAATCTTGATGAAACTTTCAGGTAATGATCAGTACACCAATCCCACTTGGCTCGCCAAATTTCGTTCTTCTAGGTTAAACCGTTCGTTGGCAGTAACCGGTTTCGTTTTGACGTTTCACTCTTTTTCTCCTAGAGGGATACATGTATTTGGAACTCTAAATCAAACACGGTTTGAGCTAGCTCTTTGAAACTTGACACAATAAAGCAGTTTCAAGTTCTATCTCTATGGTTTGTTTGCTGTTGATGTAGCCCTAAGCAGAGACTGGCGAGAATCACTTTCATGGAAAGGGCCTGCCAAGCTTCCAAAAAACTACGAGTTTCCTGAAATCTCAGCACACACTTTTTCACCCAATCTTGATGAAACTTTCAGGTAATGATCAGTACACCAATCCCACTTGGCTCGCCAAATTTCGTTCTTCTAGGTTAAACCGTTCATTGGCAGTAACCGGTTTCATTTTGAGGTTTCACTCTGTTTTCTCCTACAGGGATACATGTATTTGGAACTCTAAATCAAACACGGTTTGTGCTAGCTCTTTGAAACTTGACACAATAAAGCAGTTTCAAGTTCTCTCTCTATGGTTTGTTTGCTGTTGATGTAGCCCTAAGCAGAGACTGGCGAGAATCACTTTCATGGAAAGGGCCTGCCAAGCTTCCAAAAAACTACGAGTTACCTGAAAACTCAGCACACACTTTTTCACCCAATCTTGATGAAACTTTCAGGTAATGATCAGTACACCAATCCCACTTGGCTCTCCAAATTTCGTTCTTATACGTAAAACCGTTCGTTGGCAGTAACCGGTTTCATTTTAAGGTTTCACTCTGTTTTCTCCTATAGGGATACATGTATTTGGAACTCTAAATCAAACACGTTTTGTGCTAGCTCTTTAAAACGTGACACAATAAAGCAGTTTCAAGTTCTATCTCTATGGTTTGTTTGCTGTTGATGTAGCCCTAAGCAGAGACTGGCGAGAATCACTTTCATGGAAAGGGCCTGCCAAGCTTCCAAAAAACTACGAGTTGCCTTAAATTTCAGAACACACTTTTTCACACAATGTTGATGAAACTTTCAGGTAATGATCAGTACACCAATCCCACTTGGCTCGCCAAATTTCGTTCTTCTAGGTTAAACCGTTTGTTGGCAGTAACCGGTTTCATTTTGAGGTTTCACTCTTTTTTCTCCTATAGGGATACATGTATTTGGAACTCTAAATCAAACACGGTTTGTGCTAGCTCTTTGAAACTTGACACAATAAAGCAGTTTCAAGTTCTATCTCTATGGTTTGTTTGCTGTTGATGTAGCCCTAAGAAGAGACTGGCGAGAATCACTTTCATGGAAAGGGCCTGCCAAGCTTCCAAAAAACTACCTGAAATCTCAGAAAACACTTTTTCACCAAATCTTGATGATACTTTCAGGTAATGATCAGTACACCAATCCCACTTGGCTCGCCAAATTTCGTTCTTCTAGGTTAAACTGTTCGTTGGCAGTAACCGGTTTCATTTTGAGGTTTCACTCTGTTTTCTCCTATAGGGATACATGTATTTGGAACTCTAAATCAAACACGGTTTGTGCTAGCTCTTTGAAACTTGACACAATAAAGCAGTTTCAAGTTCTATCTCTATGGTTTGTTTGCTGTTGATGTAGCCCTAAGCAGAGACTGGCAAGAATCACTTACATGGAAAGGGCCTGCCAAGCTTCCA
>NW_027521735.1:0-56246 GCF_052094955.1 Ictidomys tridecemlineatus
GGTCAAGTTTCAAAGAGCTAGCACAATCCGTGTTTGATTTAGAGTTCCAAATACATGTATCCGTATAGGAGAAAACAGAGTGAAACCTCAAAATTCAAACGGTTACTGCAAACGAACGGTTTAACCTAGAAGAACGAAATTTGGTGAGCCAAGTGGGATTGTTGTACTGATCATTCCCTGAAAGTATCATCAAGTTTGGGTGAAAAAGTGTTTGCTGAGATTTCAGGAAACTCGTAGTATTTTGGAAGCTTGGCAACCCCTTTCCATGAAAGGGATTCTCGCCAGTCTTTGCTTAGGGCTACATCAACAGCAAACAAACCATAGAGATAGAACTTGAAACTGCTTTATTGGGTAAAGTTTCAAAGAGCTAGCACAAACCGTGTTTGATTTAGAGTTACAAATACATGTGTCAGTATAGGAGAAAAAAGAGTGAAACCTCAAAATAAAAACGGTTACTGCAAACGAACGGTTTAGCCTAGAAGAACGAAATTTGGTGAGCCAAGTGGGATTGGTGTACTGATCATTCCCTGAAAGTATCATCACGATTGGGTGAAAAAGTGTTTGCTGATGTTTCAGGCAACTCATAGTTTTTTGGAAGCTTGGCAACCCCTTTTCATGAAAGTGATTCTCGCTAGTATCTGATTAGGGCTACATCAACAGCAAACAAACCATAGAGATAGAACTTGAACCTGCTTTATTGGGTCAAGTTTCAAAGAGCTAGCACAAACCGTGTTTGATTTAGAGTTCCAAATACATATATTCGTATAGGAGAAAACAGAGTGAACCCTCAAAATGAAAACGGTTACTGGAAATTAACGGTTTAACCTAGAAGAACGAAATTTGGTGAGCCAAGTGGGATTGGTGTACTGATCATTCCCTGAAAGTATCATCAAGATTGGGTTAAAAAGTGTTTGCTGAGATTTCAGGCAACTCGTAGTTTTTTGGAAGCTTGGCAACCCCTTTCCATGAAAGTGATTCTCGCAGTCTCTGCGTAGGGCTATATCAACAGCAAACAAACCATAGAGATAGAACTTGAAACTGCTTTATTGGGTCACGTTTCAAAGAGGTAGCACAAACCGTATTTGATTTAGAGTTCAAAATACATGTATCCGTATAGGAGAAAACAGAGTGAAACCTCAAAATGAAAATGGTTACTGCAAACGAACGGTTTAACCTAGAAGAACGAAATTTGGTGAGCCAAGTGGGATTGGTGTACTGATCATTTCCTGAAATATCAGGACGATTGGGTGAAAAAGTGTTTGCTGAGATTTCAGGCAACACCTAGTTTTTTGGAAGCTTGGCAACCCCTTTCCATGAAAGTGATTCTCGCCAGTCTCTGCTTAGGGCTACGTCAACAGCAAACAAACCATAGAGGTAGAACTTGAAACTGCTTTATTGGGTCAAGTTTCAAAGAGCTAGCACAAACCGTGTTTGATTTAGAGTTCCAAATACATGTATCTGTATAGGAGAAAACAGATTGAAACTCAAAATGAAAACGGTTACTGCAAACGAACGGTTTAACCTAGAAGAACGAAATTTGGTGAGCCAAGTGGGATTGGTGTACTGATCATTCCCTGAAAGTATCATCAAGATTGGGTGAAAAAGTGTTTGCTGAGATTTCAGGCAACTTGTAGTTTTTCGAAAGCTTGGCAACCCCTTTCCATGAAAGAGATTCTCGCCAGTCTCTGCTTAGGGCTACATCAACAGCAAACAAACCATAGAGATAGAACTTGAAACTGCTTTATTGGGTCAAGTTTCAAAGAGCTAGCACAAACCGTGTTTGATTTAGAGTTCCAAATACATGTATCCGTATAGGAGAACACAGAGTGAAACCTCAAAATGAAAACGGTTACTGCAAACGAACGGTTTAACCTAGAAGAACGAAATTTGGTGAGCCAAGTGGGATTGGTGTACTGATCATTCCCTGAAAGTATCATCAAGATTGGGTGAAAAAGTGTTTGCTGAGATTTCAGGAAACACCTAGTTTTTTGGAAGCTTGGCAACCCCTTTCCATGAAAGTGATTCTCGCCAGTCTCTGCTTAGGGCTACATCAACAGCAAACAAACCACTGAGATAGAACTTGAAACTCCTTTATTGGGTCACGTTTCAAAGAGCTAGCACAAACCGTGTTTGATTTAGAGTTCCAAATAAATGTATCCGTATAGGAGAAAACAGAGTGAAACCTCAAAATTCAAACGGTTACTGCAAACAAACGGTTTAACCTAGAAGAACGAAATTTGGTGAGCCAAGTGGGATTGGTGTACTGATCATTCCCTAAAAGTATCATCAAGATTGGGTGAAAAAGTGTTTGCTGAGATTTCAGGCAACTCGTAGTTTTTTGGAAGCTTGGCAACCCCTTTCCATGAAAGTGATTCTCGCCAGTCTCTGCTTAGGTCTACATCAACAGCAAACGAACCATAGAAATAGAACTTGAATCTGCTTTATTGGGTCAAGTTTCAAAGAGCTAGCACAATCCGTGTTTGATTTAGAGTTCCAAATACATGTATCCGTATAGGAGAAAACAGAGTGAACCCTCAAAATGAAAACGGTTACTGCCAACGAACGGTTTAACCTAGAAGAACGAAATTTGGTGAGCCAAGTGGGATTGTTGTACTGATCATTCCCTGAAAGTATCATCAAGATTGGGTGAAAAAGTGTTTGCTGAGATTTCAGGAACTCGTAGTTTTTTGGAAGCTTGGCAACCACTTTCCATGAAAGTGATTCTCGCCAGTCTCTTCATAGGGCTACATTAACAGAAAACAAACCATAGACACAGAACTTGAAACTGCTTTATTGAGTCAAGTTTCAAAGAGCTAGCACAAACCGTGTTTGATATAGAGTTCCAAATACATGTATCCGTATAGGAGAAAACAGAGTGAAACCTCAAAATGAAAACGGTTAGTGCAAACTAACGGTTTAACCTAGAAGAAAAAATTTGGTGAGCCAAGTGGGATTGGTGTACTGATCATTCCCTAAAAGTATCATCAAGATTGGGTGAAAAAGTGTTTGCTGAGATTTCAGGCAACTCGTAGTTTTTTGGAAGCTTGGAAACCCCTTTCCATGAAAGTGATTCTCGCCAATCTCTGCTTAGTTCTACATCAACAGCAAACAAACCATAGAGACAGACCATGAAACTGCTTTATTGGGTCACGTTTCAGAGAGCTAGCACACACCGTGTTTGATTTAGAGTTCCAAATACATGTATCCGTATAGGAGAAAACAGAGTGAAACCTCAAAATGAAAACGGTTTCTGCAAACGAACGGTTTAACCTAGAAGAACGAAATTTGGTAAGCCAAGTGGGATAGGTGTACTGATCATTCCCTGAAAGTATCATCAAGATTGGGTGAAAAAGTGTTTGCTGAGATTTCAGGCAAATCGTAGTTTTTTGGAAGCTTGGCAACCCCTTTCCATGGAAGTGATTCTTGCCAGTCTCTGCTTAGGGCTACATCAACAGCAAACAAACCATAGACACAGAACATGAAACTGCTTTATTGGGTCAAGTTTCAAAGAGCTAGCACAAACCGTGTTTGATTTAGAGTTCCAAATACATGTATCTGAATAGGAGAAAACAGAGTGAAACCTCAAAATAAAAACGGTTACTGCAAACGAACGGTTTAACCTAGAAGAACGAAATTTGGTGAGCCAAGTGGGATTGGTGTACTGATCATTCCCTGAAAGTATCATCAAGATTGGGTGAAAAAGTGTTTGCTGAGATTTCAGGCAACTTGTAGTTTTTTGGAAGCTTGGCAACCCCTTTCCATGAAAGTGATTCTCGCCACAGTCTGCTTAGGGCTATATCAACAGCAAACAAACCATAGAGACAGAACATGAAACTGCTTTATTGGGTCAAGTTTCAAAGAGCTAGGACAACCGTGTTTTATATAGAGTTCCAAATACATGTATCCGTATAGGAGAAAACAGAGTGAAACCTCAAAATGAAAACGGTTACTGCAAACTGACGGTTTAACCTACAAGAACAAAATTTGGTGAGCCAAGTGGGATTGGTGTACTGATCATTCCCTGAAAGTATCATCAAGATTGGGTGAAAAAGTGTTTGCTGAGATTTCAGGCAACTCGTAGTTTTTTGGAAGCTTGAAAACCCCTTTCCATGAAAGTGATTCTCGCCAGTCTCTGCTTAGTTCTACATCAACAGCAAACAAACCATAGAGACAGACCTTGAAACTGCTTTATTGGGTCACGTTTCAGAGAGCTAGCACACACCGTGTTTGATTTAGAGTTCCAAATACATGTATCCGTATAGGAGAAAACAGAGTGAAACCTCAAAATGAAAACGGTTTCTGCAAACGAACGGTTTAACCTAGAAGAACGAAATTTGGTAAGCCAAGTGGGATTGGTGTACTGATCATTCCCTGAAAGTATCATCAAGATTGGGTGAAAAAGTGTTTGCTGAGATTTCAGGCAAATCGTAGTTTTTTGGAAGCTTGGCAACCCCTTTCCATGGAAGTGATTCTCGCCAGTCTCTGCTTAGGGCTACATCAACAGCAAACAAACCATAGAGACAGAACATGAAACTGCTTTATTGGGTCAAGTTTCAAAGAGCTAGCAAAAACCGTGTTTGATTTAGAGTTCCAAATACATGTATCCGAATAGGAGAAAACAGAGTGAAACCTCAAAATAAAAACGGTTACTGCAA
This sequence comes from Ictidomys tridecemlineatus, assembly GCF_052094955.1. Taxonomy (NCBI): domain Eukaryota; kingdom Metazoa; phylum Chordata; class Mammalia; order Rodentia; family Sciuridae; genus Ictidomys; species Ictidomys tridecemlineatus. Next base: position 4,656 of record NW_027521735.1, read on the forward strand.
ACGAACGGTTTAACCTAGAAGAACGAAATTTGGTGAGCCAAGTGGGATTGGTGTACTGATCATTCCCTGAAAGTATCATCAAGATTGGGTTAAAAAGTGTTTGCTGAGATTTCAGGCAACTTGTAGTTTTTTGGAAGCTTGGCAACCCCTTTCCATGAAAGTGATTCTCGCCAGTCTCTGCTTAGGGCTACATCAACAGCAAACGAACCATAGAGACAGAACATGAAACTGCTTTATTGGGTCAAGTTTCAAAGAGCTAGGACAACCGTGTTTTATATAGAGTTCCAAATACATGTATCCGTATAGGAGAAAACAGAGTGAAACCTCAAAATTCAAACGGTTACTGCAAACGAACGGTTTAACCTAGAAGAACGAAATTTGGTGAGCCAAGTGGGATTGTTGTACTGATCATTCCCTGAAAGTATCATCAAGTTTGGGTGAAAAAGTGTTTGCTGAGATTTCAGGAAACTCGTAGTATTTTGGAAGCTTGGCAACCCCTTTCCATGAAAGGGATTCTCGCCAGTCTTTGCTTAGGGCTACATCAACAGCAAACAAACCATAGAGATAGAACTTGAAACTGCTTTATTGGGTAAAGTTTCAAAGAGCTAGCACAAACCGTGTTTGATTTAGAGTTACAAATACATGTGTCAGTATAGGAGAAAAAAGAGTGAAACCTCAAAATAAAAACGGTTACTGCAAACGAACGGTTTAGCCTAGAAGAACGAAATTTGGTGAGCCAAGTGGGATTGGTGTACTGATCATTCCCTGAAAGTATCATCACGATTGGGTGAAAAAGTGTTTGCTGATGTTTCAGGCAACTCATAGTTTTTTGGAAGCCTGGCAACCCCTTTTCATGAAAGTGATTCTCGCTAGTATCTGATTAGGGCTACATCAACAGCAAACAAACCATATAGATAGAACTTGAAACTGCTTTATTGGGTCAAGTTTCAAAGAGCTAGCACAAACCTTGTTTGATTTAGAGTTCCAAATACATGTATCCATATAGGAGAAAACAGAGTGAAACCTCAAAATGAAAACGGTTACTGCAAACAAACGGTTTAACCTAGAAGAACGAAATTTGGTGAGCCAAGTGGGATTGGTGTACTGATCATTCCCTAAAAGTATCATCAAGATTGGGTGAAAAAGTGTTTGCTGAGATTTCAGGCAACTCGTAGTTTTTGGAAGCTTGGCAACCCCTTTCCATGAAAGTGATTCTCGCCAGTCTCTGCTTAGGGCTACATCAACAGCAAACGAACCATAGAGATAGAACTTGAATCTGCTTTATTGGGTCAAGTTTCAAAGAGCTAGCACAATCCGTGTTTGATTTAGAGTTCCAAATACATGTATCCGTATAGGAGAAAACAGAGTGAAACCTCAAAATTCAAACGGTTACTGCAAACGAACGGTTTAACCTAGAAAAACGAAATTTGGTGAGCCAAGTGGGATTGGTGTACTGATCATTCCCTGAAAGTATCATCAAGATTGGGTGAAAAAGTGTTTGCTGAGATTTCAGGAAACTCGTAGTTTTGTGGAAGCTTGGCAACCCCTTTCCATGAAAGTGATTCTCGCCAGTCTCTGCTTAGGGCTACATCAACAGCAAACAAACCATAGAGATAGAACTTGAAACTGCTTTATTGGGTCAAGTATCAAAGAGCTAGCACAAAACGTGTTTGATTTAGAGTTCCAAATACATGTATACGTATAGGAGAAAACAGAGTGAAACCTCAAAATGAAAACGGTTATTGCAAACGAACAGTTTAGCCTAGAAGAACGAAATTTGGTGAGCCAAGTGGGATTGGTGTACTGATCATTCCCTGAAAGTATCATCAAGTTTGGGTGAAAAAGTGTTTGCTGAGATTTCAGGAAACTCGTAGTATTTTGGAAGCTTGGCAACCCCTTTCCATGAAAGGGATTCTCGCCAGTCTTTGCTTAGGGCTACATCAACAGCAAACAAACCATAGAGATAGAACTTGAAACTGCTTTATTGGGTAAAGTTTCAAAGAGCTAGCACAAACCGTGTTTGATTTAGAGTTACAAATACATGTGTCAGTATAGGAGAAAAAAGAGTGAAACCTCAAAATAAAAGCGGTTACTGCAAACGAACGGTTTAGCCTAGAAGAACGAAATTTGGTGAGCCAAGTGGGATTGGTGTACTGATCATTCCCTGAAAGTATCATCACGATTGGGTGAAAAAGTGTTTGCTGAGGTTTCAGGCAACTCATAGTTTTTTGGAAGCTTGACAACCCCTTTTCATGAAAGTGATTCTCGCTAGTATCTGATTAGGGCTACATCAACAGCAAACAAACCATAGAGATAGAACTTGAAACTGCTTTATTGGGTCACGTTTCAAAGAGGTAGAACAAACCGTATTTGATTTAGAGTTCAAAATACATGTATCCGTATAGGAGAAAACAGAGTGAAACCTCAAAATGAAAATGGTTACTGCAAACGAACGGTTTAACCTAGAAGAACGAAATTTGGTGAGCCAAGTGGGATTGGTGTACTGATCATTTCCTGAAATATCAGGACGATTGGGTGAAAAAGTGTTTGCTGAGATTTCAGGCAACACCTAGTTTTTTGGAAGCTTGGCAACCCCTTTCCATGAAAGTGATTCTCGCCAGTCTCTGCTTAGGGCTACGTCAACAGCAAACAAACCATAGAGGTAGAACTTGAAACTGCTTTATTGGGTCAAGTTTCAAAGAGCTAGCACAAACCGTGTTTGATTTAGAGTTCCAAATACATGTATCCGTATAGGAGAAAACAGAGTGAAACCTCAAAATGAAAACGGTTACTGCAAACGAACGGTTTAACCTAGAAGAACGAAATTTGGTGAGCCAAGTGGGATTGGTGTACTGATCATTCCCTGAAAGTATCATCAAGATTGGGTGAAAAAGTGTTTGCTGAGATTTCAGGCAACTTGTAGTTTTTCGAAAGCTTGGCAACCCCTTTCCATGAAAGAGATTCTCGCCAGTCTCTGCTTAGGGCTACATCAACAGCAAACAAACCATATAGATAGAACTTGAAACTGCTTTATTGGGTCAAGTTTCAAAGAGCTAGCACAAACCTTGTTTGATTTAGAGTTCCAAATACATGTATCCATATAGGAGAACACAGAGTGAAACCTCAAAATGAAAACGGTTACTGCATACGAACGGTTTAACCTAGAAGAACGAAATTTGGTGAGCCAAGTAAGATTGGTGTACTGATCATTCCCTGAAAGTATCATCAAGATTGGGTGAAAAAGTGTTTGCTGAGATTTCAGGAAACACCTAGTTTTTTGGAAGCTTGGCAACCCCTTTCCATGAAAGTGATTCTCGCCAGTCTCTGCTTAGGGCTACATCAACAGCAAACAAACCACTGAGATAGAACTTGAAACTCCTTTATTGGGTCACGTTTCAAAGAGCTAGCACAAACCGTGTTTGATTTAGAGTTCCAAATACATGTATCCGTATAGGAGAAAACAGAGTGAAACCTCAAAATGAAAACGGTTACTGCAAACGAACGGTTTAACCTAGAAGAACGAAATTTGGTGAGCCAAGTGGGATTGGTGTACTGATCATTCCCTAAAAGTATCATCAAGATTGGGTGAAAAAGTGTTTGCTGAGATTTCAGGCAACTCGTAGTTTTTTGGAAGCTTGGCAACCCCTTTCCATGAAAGTGATTCTCGCCAGTCTCTGCTTAGGGCTACATCAACAGCAAACGAACCATAGAAATAGAACTTGAATCTGCTTTATTGGGTCAAGTTTCAAAGAGCTAGCACAATCCGTGTTTGATTTAGAGTTCCAAATACATGTATCCGTATAGGAGAAAACAGAGTGAAACCTCAAAATTCAAACGGTTACTGCAAACGAACGGTTTAACCTAGAAGAACGAAATTTGGTGAGCCAAGTGGGATTGTTGTACTGATCATTCCCTGAAAGTATCATCAAGTTTGGGTGAAAAAGTGTTTGCTGAGATTTCAGGAAACTCGTAGTATTTTGGAAGCTTGGCAACCCCTTTCCATGAAAGGGATTCTCGCCAGTCTTTGCTTAGGGCTACATCAACAGCAAACAAACCATAGAGATAGAACTTGAAACTGCTTTATTGGGTAAAGTTTCAAAGAGCTAGCACAAACCGTGTTTGATTTAGAGTTACAAATACATGTGTCAGTATAGGAGAAAAAAGAGTGAAACCTCAAAATAAAAACGGTTACTGCAAACGAACGGTTTAGCCTAGAAGAACGAAATTTGGTGAGCCAAGTGGGATTGGTGTACTGATCATTCCCTGAAAGTATCATCACGATTGGGTGAAAAAGTGTTTGCTGATGTTTCAGGCAACTCATAGTTTTTTGGAAGCCTGGCAACCCCTTTTCATGAAAGTGATTCTCGCTAGTATCTGATTAGGGCTACATCAACAGCAAACAAACCATATAGATAGAACTTGAAACTGCTTTATTGGGTCAAGTTTCAAAGAGCTAGCACAAACCTTGTTTGATTTAGAGTTCCAAATACATGTATCCATATAGGAGAAAACAGAGTGAAACCTCAAAATGAAAACGGTTACTGCAAACAAACGGTTTAACCTAGAAGAACGAAATTTGGTGAGCCAAGTGGGATTGGTGTACTGATCATTCCCTAAAAGTATCATCAAGATTGGGTGAAAAAGTGTTTGCTGAGATTTCAGGCAACTCGTAGTTTTTGGAAGCTTGGCAACCCCTTTCCATGAAAGTGATTCTCGCCAGTCTCTGCTTAGGGCTACATCAACAGCAAACGAACCATAGAGATAGAACTTGAATCTGCTTTATTGGGTCAAGTTTCAAAGAGCTAGCACAATCCGTGTTTGATTTAGAGTTCCAAATACATGTATCCGTATAGGAGAAAACAGAGTGAAACCTCAAAATTCAAACGGTTACTGCAAACGAACGGTTTAACCTAGAAAAACGAAATTTGGTGAGCCAAGTGGGATTGGTGTACTGATCATTCCCTGAAAGTATCATCAAGATTGGGTGAAAAAGTGTTTGCTGAGATTTCAGGAAACTCGTAGTTTTGTGGAAGCTTGGCAACCCCTTTCCATGAAAGTGATTCTCGCCAGTCTCTGCTTAGGGCTACATCAACAGCAAACAAACCATAGAGATAGAACTTGAAACTGCTTTATTGGGTCAAGTATCAAAGAGCTAGCACAAAACGTGTTTGATTTAGAGTTCCAAATACATGTATACGTATAGGAGAAAACAGAGTGAAACCTCAAAATGAAAACGGTTATTGCAAACGAACAGTTTAGCCTAGAAGAACGAAATTTGGTGAGCCAAGTGGGATTGGTGTACTGATCATTCCCTGAAAGTATCATCAAGTTTGGGTGAAAAAGTGTTTGCTGAGATTTCAGGAAACTCGTAGTATTTTGGAAGCTTGGCAACCCCTTTCCATGAAAGGGATTCTCGCCAGTCTTTGCTTAGGGCTACATCAACAGCAAACAAACCATAGAGATAGAACTTGAAACTGCTTTATTGGGTAAAGTTTCAAAGAGCTAGCACAAACCGTGTTTGATTTAGAGTTACAAATACATGTGTCAGTATAGGAGAAAAAAGAGTGAAACCTCAAAATAAAAGCGGTTACTGCAAACGAACGGTTTAGCCTAGAAGAACGAAATTTGGTGAGCCAAGTGGGATTGGTGTACTGATCATTCCCTGAAAGTATCATCACGATTGGGTGAAAAAGTGTTTGCTGAGGTTTCAGGCAACTCATAGTTTTTTGGAAGCTTGACAACCCCTTTTCATGAAAGTGATTCTCGCTAGTATCTGATTAGGGCTACATCAACAGCAAACAAACCATAGAGATAGAACTTGAACCTGCTTTATTGGGTCAAGTTTCAAAGAGCTAGCACAAACCGTGTTTGATTTAGAGTTCCAAATACATATATTCGTATAGGAGAAAACAGAGTGAACCCTCAAAATGAAAACGGTTACTGGAAATTAACGGTTTAACCTAGAAGAACGAAATTTGGTGAGCCAAGTGGGATTGGTGTACTGATCATTCCCTGAAAGTATCATCAAGATTGGGTTAAAAAGTGTTTGCTGAGATTTCAGGCAACTCGTAGTTTTTTGGAAGCTTGGCAACCCCTTTCCATGAAAGTGATTCTCGCAGTCTCTGCGTAGGGCTATATCAACAGCAAACAAACCATAGAGATAGAACTTGAAACTGCTTTATTGGGTCACGTTTCAAAGAGGTAGCACAAACCGTATTTGATTTAGAGTTCAAAATACATGTATCCGTATAGGAGAAAACAGAGTGAAACCTCAAAATGAAAATGGTTACTGCAAACGAACGGTTTAACCTAGAAGAACGAAATTTGGTGAGCCAAGTGGGATTGGTGTACTGATCATTTCCTGAAATATCAGGACGATTGGGTGAAAAAGTGTTTGCTGAGATTTCAGGCAACACCTAGTTTTTTGGAAGCTTGGCAACCCCTTTCCATGAAAGTGATTCTCGCCAGTCTCTGCTTAGGGCTACATCAACAGCAAACAAACCACTGAGATAGAACTTGAAACTCCTTTATTGGGTCACGTTTCAAAGAGCTAGCACAAACCGTGTTTGATTTAGAGTTCCAAATACATGTATCCGTATAGGAGAAAACAGAGTGAAACCTCAAAATTCAAACGGTTACTGCAAACAAACGGTTTAACCTAGAAGAACGAAATTTGGTGAGCCAAGTGGGATTGGTGTACTGATCATTCCCTAAAAGTATCATCAAGATTGGGTGAAAAAGTGTTTGCTGAGATTTCAGGCAACTCGTAGTTTTTTGGAAGCTTGGCAACCCCTTTCCATGAAAGTGATTCTCGCCAGTCTCTGCTTAGGTCTACATCAACAGCAAACGAACCATAGAAATAGAACTTGAATCTGCTTTATTGGGTCAAGTTTCAAAGAGCTAGCACAATCCGTGTTTGATTTAGAGTTCCAAATACATGTATCCGTATAGGAGAAAACAGAGTGAACCCTCAAAATGAAAACGGTTACTGCCAACGAACGGTTTAACCTAGAAGAACGAAATTTGGTGAGCCAAGTGGGATTGTTGTACTGATCATTCCCTGAAAGTATCATCAAGATTGGGTGAAAAAGTGTTTGCTGAGATTTCAGGAACTCGTAGTTTTTTGGAAGCTTGGCAACCACTTTCCATGAAAGTGATTCTCGCCAGTCTCTTCATAGGGCTACATTAACAGAAAACAAACCATAGACACAGAACTTGAAACTGCTTTATTGAGTCAAGTTTCAAAGAGCTAGCACAAACCGTGTTTGATATAGAGTTCCAAATACATGTATCCGTATAGGAGAAAACAGAGTGAAACCTCAAAATGAAAACGGTTAGTGCAAACTAACGGTTTAACCTAGAAGAAAAAATTTGGTGAGCCAAGTGGGATTGGTGTACTGATCATTCCCTGAAAGTATCATCAAGATTGGGTGAAAAAGTGTTTGCTGAGATTTCAGGCAACTCGTAGTTTTTTGGAAGCTTGCCAACCCCTTTCCATGAAAGTGATTCTCGCCAATCTCTGCTTAGTTCTACATCAACAGCAAACAAACCATAGAGACAGACCATGAAACTGCTTTATTGGGTCACGTTTCAGAGAGCTAGCACACACCGTGTTTGATTTAGAGTTCCAAATACATGTATCCGTATAGGAGAAAACAGAGTGAAACCTCAAAATGAAAACGGTTTCTGCAAACGAACGGTTTAACCTAGAAGAACGAAATTTGGTAAGCCAAGTGGGATTGGTGTACTGATCATTCCCTGAAAGTATCATCAAGATTGGGTGAAAAAGTGTTTGCTGAGATTTCAGGCAAATCGTAGTTTTTTGGAAGCTTGGCAACCCCTTTCCATGGAAGTGATTCTTGCCAGTCTCTGCTTAGGGCTACATCAACAGCAAACAAACCATAGACACAGAACATGAAACTGCTTTATTGGGTCAAGTTTCAAAGAGCTAGCACAAACCGTGTTTGATTTAGAGTTCCAAATACATGTATCTGAATAGGAGAAAACAGAGTGAAACCTCAAAATAAAAACGGTTACTGCAAACGAACGGTTTAACCTAGAAGAACGAAATTTGGTGAGCCAAGTGGGATTGGTGTACTGATCATTCCCTGAAAGTATCATCAAGATTGGGTGAAAAAGTGTTTGCTGAGATTTCAGGCAACTTGTAGTTTTTTGGAAGCTTGGCAACCACTTTCCATGAAAGTGATTCTCGCCACAGTCTGCTTAGGGCTATATCAACAGCAAACAAACCATAGAGACAGAACATGAAACTGCTTTATTGGGTCAAGTTTCAAAGAGCTAGGACAACCGTGTTTTATATAGAGTTCCAAATACATGTATCCGTATAGGAGAAAACAGAGTGAAACCTCAAAATGAAAACGGTTACTGCAAACTGACGGTTTAACCTACAAGAACAAAATTTGGTGAGCCAAGTGGGATTGGTGTACTGATCATTCCCTGAAAGTATCATCAAGATTGGGTGAAAAAGTGTTTGCTGAGATTTCAGGCAACTCGTAGTTTTTTGGAAGCTTGAAAACCCCTTTCCATGAAAGTGATTCTCGCCAGTCTCTGCTTAGTTCTACATCAACAGCAAACAAACCATAGAGACAGACCTTGAAACTGCTTTATTGGGTCACGTTTCAGAGAGCTAGCACACACCGTGTTTGATTTAGAGTTCCAAATACATGTATCCGTATAGGAGAAAACAGAGTGAAACCTCAAAATGAAAACGGTTTCTGCAAACGAACGGTTTAACCTAGAACAACGAAATTTGGTAAGCCAAGTGGGATTGGTGTACTGATCATTCCCTGAAAGTATCATCAAGATTGGGTGAAAAAGTGTTTGCTGAGATTTCAGGCAAATCGTAGTTTTTTGGAAGCTTGGCAACCCCTTTCCATGGAAGTGATTCTCGCCAGTCTCTGCTTAGGGCTACATCAACAGCAAACAAACCATAGAGACAGAACATGAAACTGCTTTATTGGGTCAAGTTTCAAAGAGCTAGCACAAACCGTGTTTGATTTAGAGTTCCAAATACATGTATCCGAATAGGAGAAAACAGAGTGAAACCTCAAAATAAAAACGGTTACTGCAAACGAACGGTTTAACCTAGAAGAACGAAATTTGGTGAGCCAAGTGGGATTGGTGTACTGATCATTCCCTGAAAGTATCATCAAGATTGGGTGAAAAAGTGTTTGCTGAGATTTCAGGCAACTTGTAGTTTTTTGGAAGCTTGGCAACCCCTTTCCATGAAAGTGATTCTCGCCAGTCTCTGCTTAGGGCTACATCAACAGCAAACGAACCATAGAGACAGAACATGAAACTGCTTTATTGGGTCAAGTTTCAAAGAGCTAGGACAACCGTGTTTTATATAGAGTTCCAAATACATGTATCCGTATAGGAGAAAACAGAGTGAAACCTCAAAATTCAAACGGTTACTGCAAACGAACGGTTTAACCTAGAAGAACGAAATTTGGTGAGCCAAGTGGGATTGTTGTACTGATCATTCCCTGAAAGTATCATCAAGTTTGGGTGAAAAAGTGTTTGCTGAGATTTCAGGAAACTCGTAGTATTTTGGAAGCTTGGCAACCCCTTTCCATGAAAGGGATTCTCGCCAGTCTTTGCTTAGGGCTACATCAACAGCAAACAAACCATAGAGATAGAACTTGAAACTGCTTTATTGGGTAAAGTTTCAAAGAGCTAGCACAAACCGTGTTTGATTTAGAGTTACAAATACATGTGTCAGTATAGGAGAAAAAAGAGTGAAACCTCAAAATAAAAACGGTTACTGCAAACGAACGGTTTAGCCTAGAAGAACGAAATTTGGTGAGCCAAGTGGGATTGGTGTACTGATCATTCCCTGAAAGTATCATCACGATTGGGTGAAAAAGTGTTTGCTGATGTTTCAGGCAACTCATAGTTTTTTGGAAGCCTGGCAACCCCTTTTCATGAAAGTGATTCTCGCTAGTATCTGATTAGGGCTACATCAACAGCAAACAAACCATAGAGATAGAACTTGAACCTGCTTTATTGGGTCAAGTTTCAAAGAGCTAGCACAAACCGTGTTTGATTTAGAGTTCCAAATACATATATTCGTATAGGAGAAAACAGAGTGAACCCTCAAAATGAAAACGGTTACTGGAAATTAACGGTTTAACCTAGAAGAACGAAATTTGGTGAGCCAAGTGGGATTGGTGTACTGATCATTCCCTGAAAGTATCATCAAGATTGGGTTAAAAAGTGTTTGCTGAGATTTCAGGCAACTCGTAGTTTTTTGGAAGCTTGGCAACCCCTTTCCATGAAAGTGATTCTCGCAGTCTCTGCGTAGGGCTATATCAACAGCAAACAAACCATAGAGATAGAACTTGAAACTGCTTTATTGGGTCACGTTTCAAAGAGGTAGCACAAACCGTATTTGATTTAGAGTTCAAAATACATGTATCCGTATAGGAGAAAACAGAGTGAAACCTCAAAATGAAAATGGTTACTGCAAACGAACGGTTTAACCTAGAAGAACGAAATTTGGTGAGCCAAGTGGGATTGGTGTACTGATCATTTCCTGAAATATCAGGACGATTGGGTGAACAAATGTTTGCTGAGATTTCAGGCAACACCTAGTTTTTTGGAAGCTTGGCAACCCCTTTCCATGAAAGTGATTCTCGCCAGTCTCTGCTTAGGGCTACGTCAACAGCAAACAAACCATAGAAATAGAACTTGAATCTGCTTTATTGGGTCAAGTTTCAAAGAGCTAGCACAATCCGTGTTTGATTTAGAGTTCCAAATACATGTATCCGTATAGGAGAAAACAGAGTGAACCCTCAAAATGAAAACGGTTACTGCAAACGAACGGTTTAACCTAGAAGAACGAAATTTGGTGAGCCAAGTGGGATTGTTGTACTGATCATTCCCTGAAAGTATCATCAAGATTGGGTGAAAAAGTGTTTGCTGAGATTTCAGGAACTCGTAGTTTTTTGGAAGCTTGGCAACCACTTTCCATGAAAGTGATTCTCGCCAGTCTCTTCATAGGGCTACATTAACAGAAAACAAACCATAGACACAGAACTTGAAACTGCTTTATTGAGTCAAGTTTCAAAGAGCTAGCACAAACCGTGTTTGATATAGAGTTCCAAATACATGTATCCGTATAGGAGAAAACAGAGTGAAACCTCAAAATGAAAACGGTTAGTGCAAACTAACGGTTTAACCTAGAAGAAAAAATTTGGTGAGCCAAGTGGGATTGGTGTACTGATCATTCCCTGAAAGTATCATCAAGATTGGGTGAAAAAGTGTTTGCTGAGATTTCAGGCAACTCGTAGTTTTTTGGAAGCTTGGAAACCCCTTTCCATGAAAGTGATTCTCGCCAATCTCTGCTTAGTTCTACATCAACAGCAAACAAACCATAGAGACAGACCTTGAAACTGCTTTATTGGGTCACGTTTCAGAGAGCTAGCACACACCGTGTTTGTTTAGAGTTCCAAATACATGTATCCGTATAGGAGAAAACAGAGTGAAACCTCAAAATGAAACGGGTTTCTGCAAACGAACGGTTTAACCTAGAAGAACGAAATTTGGTAAGCCAAGTGGGATTGGTGTACTGATCATTCCCCTGAAAGTATCATCAAGATTGGGTGAAAAAGTGTTTGCTGAGATTTCAGGCAAATCGTAGTTTTTTGGAAGCTTGGCAACCCCTTTCCATGGAAGAGATTCTTGCCAGTCTCTGCTTAGGGCTACATCAACAGCAAACAAACCATAGACACAGAACATGAAACTGCTTTATTGGGTCAAGTTTCAAAGAGCTAGCACAAACCGTGTTTGATTTAGAGTTCCAAATACATGTATCTGAATAGGAGAAAACAGAGTGAAACCTCAAAATGAAAACGGTTACTGCAAACTGACGGTTTAACCTACAAGAACAAAATTTGGTGAGCCAAGTGGGATTGGTGTACTGATCATTCCCTGAAAGTATCATCAAGATTGGGTGAAAAAGTGTTTGCTGAGATTTCAGGCAACTCGTAGTTTTTTGGAAGCTTGAAAACCCTTTCCATGAAAGTGATTCTCGCCAGTCCTCTGCTTAGTTCTACATCAAAAGCAAACAAACCATAGAGACAGACCTTGAAACTGCTTTATTTGGTCACGTTTCAGAGGAGCTAGCACACACCGTGTTTGATTTAGAGTTCCAAATACATGTATCCGTATAGGAGAAAACAGAGTGAAACCTCAAATGAAAACGGTTTCTGCAAACGAACGGTTTAACCTAGAAGAACGAAATTTGGTAAGCCAAGTTGGGATTGGTGTACTGATTATTCCCTGAAAGTATCATCAAGATTGGGTGAAAAAGTGTTTGCTGAGATTTCAGGCAAATCGTAGTTTTTTGGAAGCTTGGCAACCCCTTTCCATGGAAGTGATTCTCGCCAGTCTCTGCTTAGGGCTACATCAACAGCAAACAAACCATAGAGACAGAACATGAAACTGCTTTATTGGGTCAAGTTTCAAAGAGCTAGCACAACCGTGTTTGATTTAGAGTTCCAAATACATGTATCCGAATAGGAGAAAACAGAGTGAAACCTCAAAATAAAAACGGTTACTGCAAACGAACGGTTTAACCTAGAAGAACGAAATTTGGTGAGCCAAGTGGGATTGGTGTACTGATCATTCCCTGAAAGTATCATCAAGATTGGGTGAAAAAGTGTTTGCTGAGATTTCAGGCAACTTGTAGTTTTTTTGGAAGCTTGGCAACCCCTTTCCATGAAAGTGATTCTCGCCAGTCTCTGCTTAGGGCTACATCAACAGCAAACGAACCATAGAGACAGAACATGAAACTGCTTTCTTGGGTCAAGTTTCAAAGAGCTAGGACAACCGTGTTTTATATAGAGTTCCAAATACATGTATCCGTATAGGAGAAAACAGAGTGAAACCTCAAAATTCAAACGGTTACTGCAAACGAACGGTTTAACCTAGAAGAACGAAATTTGGTGAGCCAAGTGGGATTGTTGTACTGATCATTCCCTGAAAGTATCATCAAGTTTGGGTGAAAAAGTGTTTGCTGAGATTTCAGGAAACTCGTAGTATTTTGGAAGCTTGGCAACCCCTTTCCATGAAAGGGATTCTCGCCAGTCTTTGCTTAGGGCTACATCAACAGCAAACAAACCATAGAGATAGAACTTGAAACTGCTTTATTGGGTAAAGTTTCAAAGAGCTAGCACAAACCGTGTTTGATTTAGAGTTACAAATACATGTGTCAGTATCGGAGAAAAAAGAGTGAAACCTCAAAATAAAAACGGTTACTGCAAACGAACGGTTTAGCCTAGAAGAACGAAATTTGGTGAGCCAAGTGGGATTGGTGTACTGATCATTCCCTGAAAGTATCATCACGATTGGGTGAAAAAAGTGTTTGCTGATGTATCAGGCAACTCATAGTTTTTTGGAAGCTTGGCAACCCCTTTTCATGAAAGTGATTCTCGCTAGTATCTGATTAGGGCTACATCAACAGCAAACAAACCATAGAGATAGAACTTGAACCTGCTTTATTGGGTCAAGTTTCAAAGAGCTAGCACAAACCGTGTTTGATTTAGAGTTCCAAATACATATATTCGTATAGGAGAAAACAGAGTGAACCCTCAAAATGAAAACGGTTACTGGAAATTAACGGTTTAACCTAGAAGAACGAAATTTGGTGAGAAAAGTGGGATTGGTGTACTGATCATTCCCTGAAAGTATCATCAAGATTGGGTTAAAAAGTGTTTGCTGAGATTTCAGGCAACTCGTAGTTTTTTGGAAGCTTGGCAACCCCTTTCCATGAAAGTGATTCTCGCAGTCTCTGCGTAGTGCTATATCAACAGCAAACAAACCATAGAGATAGAACTTGAAACTGCTTTATTGGGTCACGTTTCAAAGAGGTAGCACAAACCGTATTTGATTTAGAGTTCAAAATACATGTATCCGTATAGGAGAAAACAGAGTGAAACCTCAAAATGAAAATGGTTACTGCAAACGAACGGTTTAACTTAGAAGAACGAAATTTGGTGAGCCAAGTGGGATTGGTGTACTGATCATTTCCTGAAATATCAGGACGATTGGGTGAAAAAGTGTTTGCTGAGATTTCAGGCAACACCTAGTTTTTTGGAAGCTTGGCAACCCCTTTCCATGAAAGTGATTCTCGCCAGTCTCTGCTTAGGGCTACGTCAACAGCAAACAAACCATAGAGGTAGAACTTGAAACTGCTTTATTGGGTCAAGTTTCAAAGAGCTAGCACAAACCGTGTTTGATTTAGAGTTCCAAATACATGTATCTGTATAGGAGAAAACAGATTGAAACTCAAAATGAAAACGGTTACTGCAAACGAACGGTTTAACCTAGAAGAACGAAATTTGGTGAGCCAAGTGGGATTGGTGTACTGATCATTCCCTGAAAGTATCATCAAGATTGGGTGAAAAAGTGTTTGCTGAGATTTCAGGCAACTTGTAGTTTTTCGAAAGCTTGGCAACCCCTTTCCATGAAAGAGATTCTCGCCAGTCTCTGCTTAGGGCTACATCAACAGCAAACAAACCATAGAGATAGAACTTGAAACTGCTTTATTGGGTCAAGTTTCAAAGAGCTAGCACAAACCGTGTTTGATTTAGAGTTCCAAATACATGTATCCGTATAGGAGAACACAGAGTGAAACCTCAAAATGAAAACGGTTACTGCAAAGGAACGGTTTAACCTAGAAGAACGAAATTTGGTGAGCCAAGTGGGATTGGTGTACTGATCATTCCCTGAAAGTATCATCAAGATTGGGTGAAAAAGTGTTTGCTGAGATTTCAGGAAACACCTAGTTTTTTGGAAGCTTGGCAACCCCTTTCCATGAAAGTGATTCTCGCCAGTCTCTGCTTAGGCCTACATCAACAGCAAACAAACCACTGAGACAGAACTTGAAACTCCTTTATTGGGTCACGTTTCAAAGAGCTAGCACAAACCGTGTTTGATTTAGAGTTCCAAATACATGTATCCGTATAGGAGAAAACAGAGTGAAACCTCAAAATTCAAACGGTTACTGCAAACAAACGGTTTAACCTAGAAGAACGAAATTTGGTGAGCCAAGTGGGATTGGTGTACTGATCATTCCCTAAAAGTATCATCAAGATTGGGTGAAAAAGTGTTTGCTGAGATTTCAGGCAACTCGTAGTTTTTTGGAAGCTTGGCAACCCCTTTCCATGAAAGTGATTCTCGCCAGTCTCTGCTTAGGGCTACATCAACAGCAAACGAACCATAGAAATAGAACTTGAATCTGCTTTATTGGGTCAAGTTTCAAAGAGCTAGCACAATCCGTGTTTGATTTAGAGTTCCAAATACATGTATCCGTATAGGAGAAAACAGAGTGAACCCTCAAAATGAAAACGGTTACTGCAAACGAACGGTTTAACCTAGAAGAACGAAATTTGGTGAGCCAAGTGGGATTGTTGTACTGATCATTCCCTGAAAGTATCATCAAGATTGGGTGAAAAAGTGTTTGCTGAGATTTCAGGAACTCGTAGTTTTTTGGAAGCTTGGCAACCACTTTCCATGAAAGTGATTCTCGCCAGTCTCTTCATAGGGCTACATTAACAGAAAACAAACCATAGACACAGAACTTGAAACTGCTTTATTGAGTCAAGTTTCAAAGAGCTAGCACAAACCGTGTTTGATATAGAGTTCCAAATACATGTATCCGTATAGGAGAAAACAGAGTGAAACCTCAAAATGAAAACGGTTAGTGCAAACTAACGGTTTAACCTAGAAGAAAAAATTTGGTGAGCCAAGTGGGATTGGTGTACTGATCATTCCCTGAAAGTATCATCAAGATTGGGTGAAAAAGTGTTTGCTGAGATTTCAGGCAACTCGTAGTTTTTTGGAAGCTTGGAAACCCCTTTCCATGAAAGTGATTCTCGCCAATCTCTGCTTAGTTCTACATCAACAGCAAACAAACCATACAGACAGACCTTGAAACTGCTTTATTGGGTCACGTTTCAGAGAGCTAGCACACACCGTGTTTGATTTAGAGTTCCAAATACATGTATCCGTATAGGAGAAAACAGAGTGAAACCTCAAAATGAAAACGGTTTCTGCAAACGAACGGTTTAACCTAGAAGAACGAAATTTGGTAAGCCAAGTGGGATTGGTGTACTGATCATTCCCTGAAAGTATCATCAAGATTGGGTGAAAAAGTGTTTGCTGAGATTTCAGGCAAATCGTAGTTTTTTGGAAGCTTGGCAACCCCTTTCCATGGAAGTGATTCTTGCCAGTCTCTGCTTAGGGCTACATCAACAGCAAACAAACCATAGACACAGAACATGAAACTGCTTTATTGGGTCAAGTTTCAAAGAGCTAGCACTAACCGTGTTTGATTTAGAGTTCCAAATACATGTATCTGAATAGGAGAAAACAGAGTGAAACCTCAAAATAAAAACGGTTACTGCAAACGAACGGTTTAACCTAGAAGAACGAAATTTGGTGAGCCAAGTGGGATTGGTGTACTGATCATTCCCTGAAAGTATCATCAAGATTGGGTGAAAAAGTGTTTGCTGAGATTTCAGGCAACTTGTAGTTTTTTGGAAGCTTGGCAACCCCTTTCCATGAAAGTGATTCTCGCCACAGTCTGCTTAGGGCTATATCAACAGCAAACAAACCATAGAGACAGAACATGAAACTGCTTTATTGGGTCAAGTTTCAAAGAGCTAGGACAACCGTGTTTTATATAGAGTTCCAAATACATGTATCCGTATAGGAGAAAACAGAGTGAAACCTCAAAATGAAAACGGTTACTGCAAACTGACGGTTTAACCTACAAGAACAAAATTTGGTGAGCCAAGTGGGATTGGTGTACTGATCATTCCCTGAAAGTATCATCAAGATTGGGTGAAAAAGTGTTTGCTGAGATTTCAGGCAACTCGTAGTTTTTTGGAAGCTTGAAAACCCCTTTCCATGAAAGTGATTCTCGCCAGTCTCTGCTTAGTTCTACATCAACAGCAAACAAACCATAGAGACAGACCTTGAAACTGCTTTATTGGGTCACGTTTCAGAGAGCTAGCACACACCGTGTTTGATTTAGAGTTCCAAATACATGTATCCGTATAGGAGAAAACAGAGTGAAACCTCAAAATGAAAACGGTTTCTGCAAACGAACGGTTTAACCTAGAAGAACGAAATTTGGTAAGCCAAGTGGGATTGGTGTACTGATCATTCCCTGAAAGTATCATCAAGATTGGGTGAAAAAGTGTTTGCTGAGATTTCAGGCAAATCGTAGTTTTTTGGAAGCTTGGCAACCCCTTTCCATGGAAGTGATTCTCGCCAGTCTCTGCTTAGGGCTACATCTACAGCAAACAAACCATAGAGACAGAACATGAAACTGCTTTATTGGGTCAAGTTTCAAAGAGCTAGCACAAACCGTGTTTGATTTAGAGTTCCAAATACATGTATCCGAATAGGAGAAAACAGAGTGAAACCTCAAAATAAAAACGGTTACTGCAAACGAACGGTTTAACCTAGAAGAACGAAATTTGGTGAGCCAAGTGGGATTGGTGTACTGATCATTCCCTGAAAGTATCATCAAGATTGGGTGAAAAAGTGTTTGCTGAGATTTCAGGCAACTTGTAGTTTTTTGGAAGCTTGGCAACCCCTTTCCATGAAAGTGATTCTCGCCACAGTCTGCTTAGGGCTATATCAACAGCAAACAAACCATAGAGACAGAACATGAAACTGCTTTATTGGGTCAAGTTTCAAAGAGCTAGGACAACCGTGTTTTATATAGAGTTCCAAATACATGTATCCGTATAGGAGAAAACAGAGTGAAACCTCAAAATGAAAACGGTTACTGCAAACTGACGGTTTAACCTACAAGAACAAAATTTGGTGAGCCAAGTGGGATTGGTGTACTGATCATTCCCTGAAAGTATCATCAAGATTGGGTGAAAAAGTGTTTGCTGAGATTTCAGGCAACTCGTAGTTTTTTGGAAGCTTGGCAACTTCTTTCCATGAATGTGATTCTGGCCAGTCTCTTCTTAGGGCTACATAAACAGCAAACAAACCATAGAAACAGAACTTGAAACTGCTTTATTGGGTCAAGTTTCAAAGAGCTAGCACAAACCGTGTTTGATTTAGATTTCCAAATACATGTATCTGTATAGAAGAAAACAGAGTGAAACCTCAAAATGAAAACTGTTACTGCAAACGAACGGTTTTACCTAGAAGAACGAAATTTGGTGAGCCAATTGGGATTGGTGTACTGATCATTCCCTGAAAGTATCATCAAGATTGGGTGAAAAAGTGTTTGCTGAGATTTCAGGCAACTCGTAGTTTTTGGAAGCTTGCCAACCCCTTTCCATGAAAGTGATTCTCGCCAGTCTCTGCTTAGGGCTACATCAACAGCAAACAAACCATAGACACAGAACTTGAAAGTGCTTTATTGAGTCAAGTTTCAAAGAGCTAGCACAAACCGTGTTTGATTTAGAGTTCCAAATACATGTATCTGTATAGAAGAAAACAGAGTGAAACCTCAAAATGAAAACGGTTACTGCAAACGAACAGTTTAACCTAGAAGAACGAAATTTGGTGAGCCAAGTGGGATTGGTGTACTGATCATTTTTTGCAATATCAGGACGATTGGGTGAAAAAGTGTTTGCTGAGATTTCAGGCAACTTGTAGTTTTTTGGACGCTTGGCAACCCCTTTCCATGAAAGTGATTCTCGCCAGTCTCTGCTTAGGGCTACATCAACAGCAAACAAACCATAGAGATAGAACTTGAAACTGCTTTATTGGGTCAAGTTTCAAAGAGCTAGCACAACCCGTGTTTGATTTAGAGTTCCAAATACATATATCCGTATAGGAGAAAACAGAGTGAAACCTCAAAATGAAAACGGTTACTGCAAACGAACGGGTTATCCTAGAAGAACGAAATTTGGTGAGCCAAGTGGGATTGGTGTACTGATCATTCCCTGAAAGTATAATCAAGATTGGGTGAAAAAGTGTTTGCTGAGATTTTAGGAAACTCGTAGTTTTTTGGAAGCTTGGCAACCCCTTTCCATGAAAGTGATTCTCGCCACGGTCTGCTTAGGGCTATATCAACAGCAAACAAACCATAGAGACAGAACTTGAAACTGCTTTATTGGGTCAAGTTTCAAAGAGCTAGGACAACCGTGTTTGATATAGAGTTCCAAATATATGTATCCGTATAGGAGAAAACAGAGTGAAACCTCAAAATGAAAAGGATTACTGCAAACTGACGGTTTAACCTAGAAGAACAAAATTTGGTGAGCCAAGTGGGATTAGTGTACTGATCATTCCCTGAAAGTATCATCAAGATTGGGTGAAAAAGTGTTTGCTGAGATTTCAGGCAACTCGTAGTTTTTTGGAAGCTTGGCAACCCCTTTCCATGAAAGTGATTCTGGCCAGTCTCTTCTTAGGGCTACATCAACAGCAAACAAACCATAGAAACAGAACTTGAAACTGCTTTATTGGGTCAAGTTTCAAAGAGCTAGCACAAACCGTGTTTGATTTAGAGTTCCAAATACATGTATCTGTATAGAAGAAAACAGAGTGAAACCTCAAAATGAAAACTGTTACTGCAAACGAACGGTTTAACCTAGAAGAACGAAATTTGGTGAGCCAAGTGGGATTGGTGTACTGATCATTCCCTGAAAGTATCATCAAGATTGGGTGAAAAAGTGTTTGCTGAGATTTCAGGCAACTCGTACTTTTTGGAAGCTTGGCAACCCCTTTCCATGAAAGTGATTCTCGCCAGTCTCTGCTTAGGGCTACATCAACAGCAAACAAACCATAGACACAGAACTTGAAACTGCTTTATTGAGTCAAGTTTCAAAGAGCTAGCAGAAACCGTGTTTGATTTAGAGTTCCAAATACATGTATTTGTATAGAAGAAAACAGAGTGAAACCTCAAAATGAAAACGGTTACTGCAAACGAGCGGTTTAACCTAGAAGAACGAAATTTGGTGAGCCAAGTGAAATTGGTGCACTGATCATTCCCTGAAAGTATCATCAAGATTGGGTGAAAAAGTGTTTGCTGAGATTTCAGGCAACTCGTAGTTTTTTGGAAGCTTGCCAACCCCTTTCCATGAAAGAGATTCTCCCCAGTCTCTGCTTAGGGCTACAACAACAGCAAACAAACCACCGAGATAGAACTTGAAACTGCTTTATTGGGTCAAGTTTCAAAGACCTAGCACAAACCGTGTTTGATTTAGAGTTCCAAATACATGTATCCGTATAGGAGAAAACAGAGTGAAACCTCAAAATGAAAACGGTTACTGCAAACAAACGGTTTAACCTAGAAAAACGTAATTTGGTGAGCCAAGTGGGATTGGTGTACTAATCATTCCCTGAAAGTATCAAGACGATTGGGCGAAAAAGTGTTTGCTGAGATTTCAGGCAACTCGTAGTTTTTTAGAAGCTTGGCAACCCCTTTCCATGAAAGTGATTCTCGCCAGTCTCAGCTTAGGGCTACATCAACAGCAAACAAACCGTAGAGATAGAACTTGAAACTGCTTTATTGGGTCACGTTTCAGAGAGCTAGCACAAACCGTGTTTGATTTAGAGTTCCAAATACATGTATCCGTATAAGAGAAAACAGAGTGAAACCTCAAAATGAAAACGGTTACTGCAAACGAACGGTTTAACCTAGAAGAACGAAATTTGGTAAGCCAAGTGGGATGGGTGTACTGATCATTCCCTGAACGTATCATCAAGATTGGGTGAAAAAGTGTTTGCTGAGATTTCAGGCAAATCGTAGTTTTTTGGAAGCTTGGCAACCCCTTTCCATGAAAGTGATTCTCGCCAGTCTCTGCTTATGGCTACATCAACAGCAAACAAACCATAGAGACAGAACATGAAACTGCTTTATTGGGTCAAGTTTCAAAGAGCTAGCACAAACCGTGTTTGATTTAGAGTTCCAAATACATGTATCCGAATAGGAGAAAACAGAGTGAAACCTCAAAATGAAAACGGTTACTGCAAACGAACGGTTTAACCTAGAAGAACGAAATTTGGTAAGCCAAGTGGGATTGGTGTACTGATCATTCCCTGAAAGTATCATCAAGATTGGGTGAAAAAGTGTTTGCTGAGATTTCAGGAAACACCTAGTTTTTTGGAAGCTTGGCAACCCCTTTCCATGAAAGTGATTCTCGCAAGTCTCTGCTTAGGGCTACATCAACAGCAAACAAACCATAGAGATAGAACTTGAAACTGCTTTACTGGGTCAAGTTTCAAAGAGCTAGCAAAAACCGTGTTTGATTTAGAGTTCCAAATACATGTATCCGTATAGGAGAAAACAGAGTGAAACCTCAAAATGAAAACGGTTACTGCAAACAAACGGTTTAACCTAGAAAAACGTAATTTGGTGAGCCAAGTGGGATTGGTGTACTAATCATTCCCTGAAAGTATCAAGACGATTGGGCGAAAAAGTGTTTGCTGAGATTTCAGGCAACTCGTAGTTTTTTAGAAGCTTGGCAACCCCTTTCCATGAAAGTGATTCTCGCCAGTCTCAGCTTAGGGCTACATCAACAGCAAACAAACCGTAGAGATAGAACTTGAAACTGCTTTATTGGGTCACGTTTCAGAGAGCTAGCACAAACCGTGTTTGATTTAGAGTTCCAAATACATGTATCCGTATAAGAGAAAACAGAGTGAAACCTCAAAATGAAAACGGTTACTGCAAACGAACGGTTTAACCTAGAAGAACGAAATTTGGTAAGCCAAGTGGGATGGGTGTACTGATCATTCCCTGAACGTATCATCAAGATTGGGTGAAAAAGTGTTTGCTGAGATTTCAGGCAAATCGTAGTTTTTTGGAAGCTTGGCAACCCCTTTCCATGAAAGTGATTCTCGCCAGTCTCTGCTTATGGCTACATCAACAGCAAACAAACCATAGAGACAGAACATAAAACTGCTTTATTGGGTCAAGTTTCAAAGAGCTAGCACAAACCGTGTTTGATTTAGAGTTCCAAATACATGTATCCGAATAGGAGAAAACAGAGTGAAATCTCAAAATGAAAACGGTTACTGCAAACGAACGGTTTAACCTAGAAGAACGAAATTTGGTAAGCCAAGTGGGATTGGTGTACTGATCATTCCCTGAAAGTATCATCAAGATTGGGTGAAAAAGTGTTTGCTGAGATTTCAGGCAACTTGTAGTTTTTTGGAAGCTTGGCAACCCCTTTCCATGAAAGTGATTCTCGCCAGTCTCTGCTTAGGGCTACATCAACAGCAAACAAACCATAGAGATAGAACTTGAAACTGCTTTATTGGGTCAAGTTTCAAAGAGCTACCAAAACCCGTGTTTGATTTAGAGTTCCAAATACATATATCCGTATAGGAGAAAACAGAGTGAAACCTCAAAATGAAAACGGTTACTGCAAACGAACGGGTTAACCTAGAAGAACGAAATTTGGTGAGCCAAGTGGGATTGGTGTACTCATCATTCCCTGAAAGTATAATCAAGATTGGGTGAAAAAGTGTTTGCTGAGATTTCAGGCAACTCGTAGTTTTTTGGAAGCTTGGCATCCCCTTTCCATGAAAGTGATTCTCGCCACGGTCTGCTTAGGGCTATATCAACAGCAAACAAACCATAGAGACAGAACTTGAAACTGCTTTATTGGGTCAAATTTCAAAGAGCTAGGACAACCGTGTTTGATATAGAGTTCCAAATACATGTATCCCTATAGGAGAATACAGAGTGAAACCTCAAAATGAAAACGGTTACTGCAAACTGACGGTTTAACCTAGAAGAACAAAATTTGGTGAGCCAAGTGCGATTGGTGTACTGATCATTCCCTGAAAGTATCATCAAGATTGGGTGAAAAAGTGTTTGCTGAGATTTCAGGCAACTCGTAGTTTTTTGGAAGCTTGGCAACCCCTTTCCATGAATGTGATTCTGGCCAGTCTCTTCTTAGGGCTACATCAACAGCAAACAAACCATAGAAACAGAACTTGAAACTGCTTTATTGGGTCAAGTTTCAAAGAGCTAGCACAAACCGTGTTTGATTTAGATTTCCAAATACATGTATCTGTATAGAAGAAAACAGAGTAAAACCTCAAAATGAAAACGGTTACTGCAAATGAACGGTTTTACCTAGAAGAACGATTTTGGTGAGCCAAGTGGGATTGGTGTACTGATCATTCCCTGAAAGTATCATCAAGATTGGGTGAAAAAGTGTTTGCTGAGATTTCAGGCAACTCGTAGTTTTTTGGAAGCTTGCCAACCCCTTTCCATGAAAGTGATTCTCGCCAGTCTCTGCTTATGGCTACATCAACAGCAAACAAACCATAGAGACAGAACATGAAACTGCTTTATTGGGTCAAGTTTCAAAGAGCTAGCACAAACCGTGTTTGATTTAGAGTTCCAAATACATGTATCCGAATAGGAGAAAACAGAGTGAAACCTCAAAATGAAAACGGTTACTGCAAACGAACGGTTTAACCTAGAAGAACGAAATTTGGTAAGCCAAGTGGGATTGGTGTACTGATCATTCCCTGAAAGTATCATCAAGATTGGGTGAAAAAGTGTTTGCTGAGATTTAACTCGTAGTTTTTTAGAAGCTTGGCAACCCCTTTCCATGAAAGTGATTCTCGCCAGTCTCAGCTTAGGGCTACATCAACAGCAAACAAACCGTAGAGATAGAACTTGAAACTGCTTTATTGGGTCACGTTTCAGAGAGCTAGCACAAACCGTGTTTGATTTAGAGTTCCAAATACATGTATCCGTATAAGAGAAAACAGAGTGAAACCTCAAAATGAAAACGGTTACTGCAAACGAACGGTTTAACCTAGAAGAACGAAATTTGGTAAGCCAAGTGGGATGGGTGTACTGATCATTCCCTGAACGTATCATCAAGATTGGGTGAAAAAGTGTTTGCTGAGATTTCAGGCAAATCGTAGTTTTTTGGAAGCTTGGCAACCCCTTTCCATGAAAGTGATTCTCGCAGTCTCTGCTTATGGCTACATCAACAGCAAACAAACCATAGAGACAGAACATAAAACTGCTTTATTGGGTCAAGTTTCAAAGAGCTAGCACAAACCGTGTTTGATTTAGAGTTCCAAATACATGTATCCGAATAGGAGAAAACAGAGTGAAATCTCAAAATGAAAACGGTTACTGCAAACGAACGGTTTAACCTAGAAGAACGAAATTTGGTAAGCCAAGTGGGATTGGTGTACTGATCATTCCCTGAAAGTATCATCAAGATTGGGTGAAAAAGTGTTTGCTGAGATTTCAGGCAACTTGTAGTTTTTTGGAAGCTTGGCAACCCCTTTCCATGAAAGTGATTCTCGCCAGTCTCTGCTTAGGGCTACATCAACAGCAAACAAACCATAGAGATAGAACTTGAAACTGCTTTATTGGGTCAAGTTTCAAAGAGCTACCAAAACCCGTGTTTGATTTAGAGTTCCAAATACATATATCCGTATAGGAGAAAACAGAGTGAAACCTCAAAATGAAAACGGTTACTGCAAACGAACGGGTTAACCTAGAAGAACGAAATTTGGTGAGCCAAGTGGGATTGGTGTACTCATCATTCCCTGAAAGTATAATCAAGATTGGGTGAAAAAGTGTTTGCTGAGATTTCAGGCAACTCGTAGTTTTTTGGAAGCTTGGCATCCCCTTTCCATGAAAGTGATTCTCGCCACGGTCTGCTTAGGGCTATATCAACAGCAAACAAACCATAGAGACAGAACTTGAAACTGCTTTATTGGGTCAAATTTCAAAGAGCTAGGACAACCGTGTTTGATATAGAGTTCCAAATACATGTATCCCTATAGGAGAATACAGAGTGAAACCTCAAAATGAAAACGGTTACTGCAAACTGACGGTTTAACCTAGAAGAACAAAATTTGGTGAGCCAAGTGCGATTGGTGTACTGATCATTCCCTGAAAGTATCATCAAGATTGGGTGAAAAAGTGTTTGCTGAGATTTCAGGCAACTCGTAGTTTTTTGGAAGCTTGGCAACCCCTTTCCATGAATGTGATTCTGGCCAGTCTCTTCTTAGGGCTACATCAACAGCAAACAAACCATAGAAACAGAACTTGAAACTGCTTTATTGGGTCAAGTTTCAAAGAGCTAGCACAAACCGTGTTTGATTTAGATTTCCAAATACATGTATCTGTATAGAAGAAAACAGAGTAAAACCTCAAAATGAAAACGGTTACTGCAAATGAACGGTTTTACCTAGAAGAACGATTTTGGTGAGCCAAGTGGGATTGGTGTACTGATCATTCCCTGAAAGTATCATCAAGATTGGGTGAAAAAGTGTTTGCTGAGATTTCAGGCAACTCGTAGTTTTTTGGAAGCTTGCCAACCCCTTTCCATGAAAGTGATTCTCGCCAGTCTCTGCTTATGGCTACATCAACAGCAAACAAACCATAGAGACAGAACATGAAACTGCTTTATTGGGTCAAGTTTCAAAGAGCTAGCACAAACCGTGTTTGATTTAGAGTTCCAAATACATGTATCCGAATAGGAGAAAACAGAGTGAAACCTCAAAATGAAAACGGTTACTGCAAACGAACGGTTTAACCTAGAAGAACGAAATTTGGTAAGCCAAGTGGGATTGGTGTACTGATCATTCCCTGAAAGTATCATCAAGATTGGGTGAAAAAGTGTTTGCTGAGATTTCAGGCAACTTGTAGTTTTTTGGAAGCTTGGCAACCCCTTTCCATGAAAGTGATTCTCGCCAGTCTCTGCTTAGGGCTACATCAACAGCAAACAAACCATAGAGATAGAACTTGAAACTGCTTTATTGGGTCAAGTTTCAAAAGCTACCAAAACCCGTGTTTGATTTAGAGTTCCAAATACATATATCCATATAGGAGAAAACAGAGTGAAACCTCAAAATGAAAACGGTTACTGCAAACGAACGGGTTAACCTAGAAGAACGAAATTTGGTGAGCCAAGTGGGATTGGTGTACTGATCATTCCCTGAAAGTATAATCAAGATTGGGTGAAAAAGTGTTTGCTGAGATTTCAGGCAACTCGTAGTTTTTTGGAAGCTTGGCAACCCCTTTCCATGAAAGTGATTCTCGCCACGGTCTGCTTAGGGCTATATCAACAGCAAACAAACCATAGAGACAGAAATTGAAACTGCTTTATTGGGTCAAGTTTCAAAGAGCTAGGACAACCGTGTTTGATATAGAGTTCCAAATACATGTATCCCTATAGGAGAAAACAGAGTGAAACCTCAAAATGAAAACGGTTACTGCAAACTGACGGTTTAACCTAGAAGAACAAAATTTGGTGAGCCAAGTGCGATTGGTGTACTGATCATTCCCTGAAAGTATCATCAAGATTGGGTGAAAAAGTGTTTGCTGAGATTTCAGGCAACTCGTAGTTTTTTGGAAGCTTGGCAACCCCTTTCCATGAATGTGATTCTGGCCAGTCTCTTCTTAGGGCTACATCAACAGCAAACAAACCATAGAAACAGAACTTGAAACTGCTTTATTGGGTCAAGTTTCAAAGAGCTAGCACAAACCGTGTTTGATTTAGATTTCCAAATACATGTATCTGTATAGAAGAAAACAGAGTGAAACCTCAAAATGAAAACGGTTACTGCAAACGAACGGTTTTACCTAGAAGAACGATTTTGGTGAGCCAAGTGGGATTGGTGTACTGATCATTCCCTGAAAGTATCATCAAGATTGGGTGAAAAAGTGTTTGCTGAGATTTCAGGCAACTCGTAGTTTTTTGGAAGCTTGCCAACCCCTTTCCATGAAAGAGATTCTCCCGAGTCTCTGCTTAGGGCTACATCAACAGCAAACAAACCACCGAGATGGAACTTGAAACTGCTTTATTGGGTCAAGTTTCAAAGAGCTAGCACAAACCGTGTTTGATTTAGAGTTCCAAATACATGTATCCGTATAGGAGAAAACAGAGTGAAACCTCAAGATGAAAACGGTTACTGCAAACAAACGGTTTAACCTAGAAAAACGAAATTTGGTGAGCCAAGTGGGATTGGTGTACTAATCATGCCCTGTAAGTATCAAGACGATTGGGAGAAAAAGTGTTTGCTGAGATTTCAGGCAACTCGTAGTTTTTTAGAAGCTTGGCAACCCCTTTCCATGAAAGTGATTCTCGCCAGTCTCTGCTTAGGGCTACATCAACAGCAAACAAACCGTAGAGATAGAACTTGAAACTGCTTTATTGGGTCACGTTTCAAAGAGCTAGCACAAACCGTGTTTGATTTAGAGTTCCAAATACATGTATCTGTATAGAAGAAAACAGAGTGAAACCTCAAAATGAAAACTGTTACTGCAAACGAACGGTTTTACCTAGAAGAACGAAATTTGGTGAGCCAAGTGGGATTGGTGTACTGATCATTCCCTGAAAGTATCATCAAGATTGGGTGAAAAAGTGTTTGCTGAGATTTCAGGCAACTCGTACTTTTTGGAAGCTTGGCAACCCCTTTCCATGAAAGTGATTCTCGCCAGTCTCTGCTTAGGGCTACATCAACAGCAAACAAACCATAGACTCAGAACTTGAAACTGCTTTATTGAGTCAAGTTTCAAAGAGCTAGCACAAACCGTGTTTGATTTAGAGTTCCAAATACATGTATCTGTATAGAGGAAAACAGAGTGAAACCTCAAAATGAAAACGGTTACTGCAAACGAACGGTTTAACCTAGAAGAACGAAATTTGGTGAGCCAAGTGGGATTGTTGTACTGATCATTCCCTGAAAGTATCATCAAGATTGGGTGAAAAATTCTTTGCTGAGATTTCAGGGAACTCTTAGTTTTTTGGAAGCTTGGCAAACCCTTTCCATGAAAGTGATTCTCACCAGTCTCTGCTTAGGGCTACATCAATAGCAAACAAACCATAGACACAGAACTTGAAACTGTTTTATTGGGTCACGTTTCAGAGAGCTATCACAAACCGTGTTTGATTTAGAGTTCCAAATACATGTATCCGTATAGGAGAAAACAGAGTGAAACCTCAAAATGAAAACGGTTACTGCAAACGAACGGTTTAACCTAGAAGAACGAAATTTGGTAAGCCAAGTGGGATTGGTGTACTGATCATTCCCTGAAAGTATCATCAAGATTGGGTGAAAAAGTGTTTGCTGAGATTTCAGGCAAATCGTAGTTTTTTGGAAGCTTGGCAACCCCTTTCCATGAAAGTGATTCTCGCCAGTCTCTGCTTAGGGCTACATCAACAGCAAACAAACCATAGAGACAGAACATGAAACTGCTTTATTGGGTCAAGTTTCAAAGAGCTAGCACAAACCGTGTTTGATTTAGAGTTCCAAATACATGTATCCGAATAGGAGAAAACAGAGTGAAACCTCAAAATGAAAACGGTTACTGCAAACGAACGGTTTAACCTAGAAGAACGAAATTTGGTGAGCCAAGTGCGATTGGTGTACTGATCATTCCCTGAAAGTATCATCAAGATTGGGTGAAAAAGTGTTTGCTGAGATTTCAGGCAACGTGTAGTTTTTTGGAAGCTTGACAACCCCTTTCCATGAAAGTGATTCTCGCCAGTCTCTGCTTAGCGCTACATCAACAGCAAACAAACCATAGAGATAGAACTTGAAACTGCTTTATTGGGTCAAGTTTCAAAGAGCTAGCACAAACCGTGTTTGATTTAGAGTTCCAAATACATATATCCGTATAGGAGAAAACAGAGTGAAACCTCAAAATGAAAACGGTTACTGCAAACGAACGGTTTAACCTAGATGAACGAAATTTGGTGAGCCAAGTGGGATTGTGTGTACTGATCATTCCCTGAAAGTATCATCAAGATTGGGTGAAAAATTCTTTGCTGAGATTTCAGGCAACTCGTAGTTTTTTGGAAGCTTTGCAACCCCTTTCCATGAAAGTGATTCTCACCAGTCTCTGCTTAGGGCTACATCAACAGCAAACAAACCATAGACACAGAACTTGAAACTACTTTATTGGGTCACGTTTCAGAGAACTAGCACAAACCGTGATGATTTAGAGTTCCAAATACATGTATCCATATAGGAGAAAACAGAGTGAAACCTCAAAATGAAAACGGTTACTGCAAACGAACGGTTTAACCTAGAAGAACGAAATTTGGTGAGCCAAGTGGGTTTGGTGTACTGATCATTCCCTGAAAGTATCAGGACGATTGGGTGAAAAAGTATTAGCTGAGATTTCAGGCAACTTGTAGTATTTTGGAAGCTTGGCTACCCCTTTCCATGAAAGTGATTCTGGCCAGTCTCTTCTTAGGGCTACATCAACAGCAAACAAACCATAGAAAAAAAACTTGAAACTGCTTTATTGGGTCAAGTTTCAAAGAGCTAGCACAAACCGTGTTTGATTTAGAGATCCAAATACATGTATCTGTATAGGAGAAAAGAGAGTGAAACCTCAAAATGAAAACTGTTACTGCAAACGAACGGTTTAAACTAGAAGAACGAAATTTGGTGAGCCAAGTGGGATTGGTGTACTGATCATTCTCTGAAAGTATCATCAAGATTGGGTGAAAAAGTGTTTGCTGAGATTTCAGGCAACTCGTAGTTTTTGGAAGCTTGGCAACCCCTTTCCATGAAAGTGATTCTCGCCAGTCTCTGCTTAGGGCTACATCAACAGCAAACAAACCATAGACACAGAACTTGAAACTGCTTTATTGAGTCAAGTTTCAAAGAGCTAGCACAAACCGTGTTTGATTTAGAGTTCCAAATACATGTATCCGTATAGAAGAAAACAGAGTGAAACCTCAAAATGAAAACGGTTACTGCAAAGGAACGGTTTAACCTAGAAGAACGAAATTTGGTGAGCCAAGTTTGATTGGTGTACTGATCATTCCCTGAAAGTATCATCAAGATTCGGTGAAAAACTGTTTGCTGAGGTTTCAGGCAACTTGTAGTTTTTTGGAAGCTTGGCAACCCTTTCCATGAAACTGATTCTCGCCAGTCTGTGCTTAGGACTACATCAACAGCAAACAAAGCATAGAGACAGAACTTGAAACTGCTTTATTGGGTCAAGTTTCAAAGATCTAGCACAAACCGTATTTGATTTAGATCCAAATACATGTATCCGTAAAGGAGAAAACAGTGAAACCTCAAAATGAAAACGGTTACTGCAAACAAACGGTTTAACCTAGAAGAACGAAATTTGGTGAGCCAAGTTGAATTGGTGTACTAATCATTCCTTGAATGTATCAAGACGATTGGGTAAAAAAGTGTATGCTGAGATTTCAGGCAACTCGTAATTTTTTTGACGCTTGGCAACTTCTTTCCATGAAAGTGATTCTTGCCAGGGTCTACTTAGGGCTATATCAACAGCAAACAAACCATAGAGACAGAACTTGAAACTGCTTTATTGGGTCAAGCTTCAAAGAGCTAGGACAAACCGTCTTTGATGTAGAGTTTCAAATACATGTATCCGTATAGGAGAAAACAGAGTGAAACCTCAAAATGAAAACGGTTACTGCAAACGAACGGTTAAACCTAGAAGAACAAAATTTGGTGAGCCAAGTGGGATTGGTGTACTGATCATTCCCTGAAAGTATCATCAAGATTGAGTGAAAAAGTGTTTGCTGAGATTTCAGGCAACTCGTAGTTTTTTGGAAGCTTGGCAACCTCTTTCCATGAAAGTGATTCTCGCCAGTCTCTGCTTATGGCTACATCAACAGCAAACAAACCATAGAAACAGAACATGAAACTGCTTTATTGGGTCATGTTTCAAAGAGCTAGCACAAACCGTGTTTGATTTAGAGTTCCAAATACATGCATCTGTATAGGAGAAAACAGAGTGAAACCTCAAAATGAAAACTGTTACTGCAAACGAACGGTTTAACCTAGAAGAACGAAATTTGGTGAGCCAAGTGGGATTGTTGTACTGATCATTCCCTGAAAGTATCATCAAGATTGGGTGAAAAAGTGTTTGCTGAGATTTCAGGCAACTCGTAGTTTTTTGGAAGCTTGGCAACCCATTTCCATGAAAGTGATTCTCGCCTGTCTCTGCTTAGGGCTACATCAACAGCAAACAATCCATAGATACAGAACTTGAAACTGCTTTATTGGGTCAAGTTTCAAAGAGCTAGCACAAACCGTGTTTGATTTAGAGTTCCAAATACATGTATCCATATAGGAGAAAACAGAGTGAAACCTCAAAATGAAAACGGTTACTGCAAACGAACGGTTTAACCTAGAAGAACGAAATTTGGTGAGCCAAGTGGGATTGGTGTACTGATCATTCCCTGAAAGTATCATCAAGATTGGGTGAAAAAGTGTTTGCTGAGATTTCAGGCAACTCGTAGTTTTTTTGAAGCTTGGCATCCCCTTTCCATGAAAGTGATTTTCGCCAGTCTCTGCTTAGGGCTACATCAACAGCAAACAAACCATAGAGATAGAACTTGAAACTGCTTTATTGGGTCAAGTTTCAAAGAGCTAACACAAACCGTGTTTGATTTAGAGTTCTAAATACATATATCCGTATAGGAGAAAACAAAATGAAACCTCAAAATGAAAACGGTTACTGCAAACGAACGAGTTAACCTAGAAGAACGAAATTTGGTGAGCTAAGTGGGGTTTGTGTACTGATCATTCCCTGAAAGTATAATCAAGATTGGGTGAAAAAGTGTTCGCTGAGATTTCAGGAAATTCGTAGTTTTTTGGAAGCTTGGCAACCCCTTTCCATGAAAGTGATTCTCGCCAGGGTCTGCTTAGGGCTATATCAACAGCAAACAAACCATAGAGACAGAACTTGAAACTGCTTTATTGGGTCAAGTTTCAAAGAGCTAGGACAAACCGTGTTTGATGTAGAGTTTCAAATACATGTATCTGTATAGGAGAAAACAGAGTAAACCTCAAAATGAAAACTGTTACTGCAAACGAACGGTTTAACCTAGAAGAACGAAATTTCGTGAGCCTAGTGGGATTGGTGTACTGATCATTCCCTGAAAGTATCATCAAGATTGGGTGAAAAAGTGTTTGCTGAGATTTCAGGCAACTCGTAGTTTTTGGAAGCTTGGCGACCCCTTTCCATGAAAGTGATTCTCGCCAGTCTCTGCTTAGGGCTACATCAACAGCAAACAAACCATAGAGACAGACCATGAAACTGCTTTATTGGGTCAAGTTTCAAAGAGCTAGCACAAACCGTGTTTGCTTTAGATCCAAATACATGTATCCATAAAGAAGAAAACAGAGTGAAACCTCAAAATGAAAACGGTTACTGCAAACAAACGGTTTAACCTAGAAGAACGAAATTTGGTGAGCCAAGTGGGATTGGTGTACTAATCATTCCCTGAAAGTATCATCAAGATTGGGTGAAAAAGTGTTTGCTGAGATTTCAGGCAACTCGTAGTTTTTTGGAAGCTTGGCAACCCCTTTCCATGAAAGTGATTCTCGCCAATCTCTGCTTAGGGCTACATCAACAGAAAACAAACCATAGAGATAGAACTTGAAACTGCTTTATTGGGTCACGTTTCAGAGAGCTAGCACAAACCGTGTTTGATTTAGAGTTCCAAATACATGTATCCGTATAGGAGAAAACAGAGTGAAACCTCAAAATGAAAACGGTTACTGCAAACGAAGGGTTTAATCTAGAAGAACGAAATTTGGTGAGGGATGTGGGATTGTTGTACTGATCATTCCCTGAAAGTATCATCAAGATTGGGTGAAAAAGTGTTTGCTGAGATTTCAGGCAACTCGTAGTTTTTTTGAAGCTTGGCAACCCCTTTCCATGAATGTGATTCTCACATTCTCTGCTTAGGGCTACATCAACAGCAAAAAAACCATAGAGATAGAACTTGAAACTGCTTTATTGGGTCAAGTTTCAAAGAGGTAGCACAAACCGTGTTTGATTTAGAGTTCAAAATACATGTATCCGTATAGGAGAAAACAGAGTGAAACCTCAAAATGTAAACTGTTACTGCAAACGAACGGTTTAACCTAGAAGAACGAAAGTTGGTGAGCCAAGTGGGATTGGTGTACTGATCATTCCCTGAAAGTATCATCAAGATTGGGTGAAAAAGTGTTTGCTGAGATTTCAGGCAACTCGTAGTTTTTGGAAGCCTGGCAACCCCTTTCCATGAAAGTGATTCTCGCCAGTCTCTGCGTAGGGCTACATCAACAGCAAACAAATCATACACACAGAACTTGAAACTGCTTTATTGGGTCAAGTTTCAAAGAGGTAGCACAACCGTGTTTGATTTAGAGTTCCAAATACATGTATCCGTATAGGAGAAAACAGAGTGAAACCTCAAAATGAAAACTGTTACTGCAAACGAACGGTTTAACCTAGAAGAACGAAATTTGGTGAGCCAAGTGGGATTGGTGTACTGATCATTCCCTGAAAGTATCATCAAGATTGGGTGAAAAAGTGTTTGCTGAGATTTCAGGCAACTCGTAGTTTTTGGAAGCCTGGCAACCCCTTTCCATGAAAGTGATTCTCGCCAGTCTCTGCGTAGGGCTACATCAACAGCAAACAAATCATACACACAGAACTTGAAACTGCTTTATTGACTCAAGAGTCAAAGAGCTAGCACAAACCGTGTTTGATTTAGAGTTCCAAATACATGTATCCGTATAGGAGAAAACAGAGTGAAACCTCAAAATGAAAACGGTTACTGCAAACGAACGGTTTAACCTAGAAGAACGAAATTTGGTGAGCCAAGTGGGATTGGTGTACTG
This sequence comes from Ictidomys tridecemlineatus, assembly GCF_052094955.1. Classification (NCBI taxonomy): domain Eukaryota; kingdom Metazoa; phylum Chordata; class Mammalia; order Rodentia; family Sciuridae; genus Ictidomys; species Ictidomys tridecemlineatus. Next base: position 38,262 of record NW_027521735.1, read on the forward strand.
ATCATTCCCTGAAAGTATCATCAAGATTGGGTGAAAAAGTGTTTGCTGAGATTTAAGGCAACTCGTAGTTTTGTGGAAGCTTGGCAACCCCTTTCCATGAAAGTGATTCTCGCAGTCTCTGCTTAGGGCTACATCAACAGCAAACAAACCATAGAGATAGAACTTGAAACTGCTTTATTGGGTCAAGTTTCAAAGAGGTAGCAAAAACCGTTTTTGATTTAGAGTTCCAAATACATGTATCCGTATAGGAGAAAACAGAGTGAAACCTCAAAATGAAAACTGTTACTGCAAACGAACGGTTTAACCTAGAAGAACGAAATTTGGTGAGCCAAGTGGGATTGGTGTACTGATCATTCCCTGAAAGTATCATCAAGATTGGGTGAAAAAGTGTTTGCTGAGATTTCAGGCAACTCGTAGTTTTTGGAAGCCTGGCAACCCCTTTCCATGAAAGTGATTCTCGCCAGTCTCTGCGTAGGGCTACATCAACAGCAAACAAATCATACACACAGAACTTGAAACTGCTTTATTGGGTCAAGGTTCAAAGAGCTAGCACAAACCGTGTTTGATTTAGAGTTCCAAATACATGTATCCGTATAGGAGAAAACAGAGTGAAACCTCAAAATGAAAACTGTTACTGCAAACGAACGGTTTAACCTAGAAGAACGAAATTTGGTGAGCCAAGTGGGATTGGTGTACTGATCATTCCCTGAAAGTATCATCAAGATTGGGTGAAAAAGTGTTTGCTGAGATTTCAGGCAACTCGTAGTTTTTGGAAGCCTGGCAACCCCTTTCCATGAAAGTGATTCTCGCCAGTCTCTGCGTAGGGCTACATCAACAGCAAACAAATCATACACACAGAACTTGAAACTGCTTTATTGACTCAAGTTTCAAAGAGCTAGCACAAGCCGTGTTTGATTTAGAGTTCCAAATACATGTATCCGTATAGGAGAAAACAGAGTGAAACCTCAAAATGAAAACGGTTACTGCAAACAAACGGTTTAACCTAGAAGAACGAAATTTGGTGAGCCAAGTGGGATTGGTGTACTGATCATTCCCTGAAAGTATCATCAAGATTGGGTGAAAAAGTGTTTGCTGAGATTTAAGGCAACTCGTAGTTTTGTGGAAGCTTGGCAACCCCTTTCCATGAAAGTGATTCTCGCAGTCTCTGCTTAGGGCTACATCAACAGCAAACAAACCATAGAGATAGAACTTGAAACTGCTTTATTGGGTCAAGTTTCAAAGAGGTAGCAAAAACCGTTTTTGATTTAGAGTTCCAAATACATGTATCCGTATAGGAGAAAACAGAGTGAAACCTCAAAATTAAAACGGTTACTGCAAACGAACGGTTTAACCTAGAAGAACGAAATTTGGTAAGCCAAGTGGGATTGGTGTACTGATCATTCCCTGAAAGTATCATCAAGATTGGGTGAAAAAGTGTTTGCTGAGATTTCAGGCAACTCGTAGTTTTTGGAAGCCTGGCAACCCCTTTCCATGAAAGTGATTCTCGCCAGTCTCTGCGTAGGGCTACATCAACAGCAAACAAATCATACACACAGAACTTGAAACTGCTTTATTGGGTCAAGGTTCAAAGAGCTAGCACAAACCGTGTTTGATTTAGAGTTCCAAATACATGTATCCGTATAGGAGAAAACAGAGTGAAACCTCAAAATGAAAACTGTTACTGCAAACGAACGGTTTAACCTAGAAGAACGAAATTTGGTGAGCCAAGTGGGATTGGTGTACTGATCATTCCCTGAAAGTATCATCAAGATTGGGTGAAAAAGTGTTTGCTGAGATTTCAGGCAACTTGTAGTTTTTTGGAAGCTTGGCAACCCCTTTCCATGAAAGTGATTCTCGCCAGGGTCTGCTTAGGGCTATATCAACAGCAAACAAACCATAGAGACAGAACTTGAAACTTCTTTATTGGGTCAAGTTTCAAAGAGCTAGCACAAACCGTGTTTGATATAGGGTTCCAAATACATGTATCCGTATAGTAGAACACAGAGTGAAACCTCAAAATGAAAACGGTTACTGCAAACTAATGGTTTAACCTAGAAGAACAAAATTTGGTGAGCCAAGTGGGATTGGTGTACTGATCATTCCCTGAAAGTATCATCAAGATTGGGTCAAAAAGTGTTTGCTGAGATTTCAGGAAACTCGTAGTTTTTTGGAAGCTTGGCAACGCCTTTCCATGAAAGTGATTCTCGCAGTCTCTGCTTAGGACTACATCAACAGCAAACAAACCATAGAGATAGAACTTGAAACTGCTTTATTGGGTCAAGTTTCAAAAAGGTAGCACAAACCGTGTTTGATTTAGAGTTCAAAATACATGTATTTGTATAGGAGAAAACAGAGTGAAACCTCAAAATGAAAATGGTTACTGCAAACGAACAGTTTAACCTAGAAGAACGAAATTTGGTGAGCCAAGTGAGATTGGTGTACTGAACATTTCCTGAAATATCAGGACGATTGGGTGAAAAAGTGTTTGCTGAGATTTCAGGCAACTTGTAGTTTTTTGGAAGCTTGGCAACCCCTTTCTATGAAAGTGATACTTGCCAGTCTCTGCTTAGGGCTACATCAACAGCAAACAAACCATAGAGATAGAACTTGAAACTGCTTTATTGGGTCAAGTTTCAAAGAGCTAGCACAAACTGTGTTTGATTTAGAGTTCCAAATACATGTATCCGTATAGGAGAAAACAGAGTGAAACCTCAAAATAAAAACGGTTACTGCAAACGAACGGTTTAACCTAGAAGAACGAAATTTGGTGAGCCAAGTGGGATTGTTGTACTGATCATTCCCTGAAAGTATCATCAAGATTGGGTGAAAAAGTGTTTGCTGAGATTTCAGGCAACTCGTAGTTTTTTGGAAGCTTGGCAACCCATTTCCATGAAAGTGATTCTCGCCAGTCTCTGCTTAGGGCTACATCAACAGCAAACAAACCATAGAGACAGAACTTTAAACTGCTTTATTGGGTCAAGTTTCAAAGAGCTAGCACAACCGTGTTTGATTTAGAGTTCCAAATACATGTATCCGTATAGGAGAAAACAGAGTGAAACCTCAAAATGAAAACGGTTACTGCAAACGAACGGTTTAACCTAGAAGAACGAAATTTGGTGAGCCAAGTGGGATTGGTGTACTGATCATTCCCTGAAAGTATCATCAAGATTGTGTGAAAAAGTGTTTGCTGAGATTTCAGGCAACTCGTAGTTTTTTTGAAGCTTCGCATCCCCTTTCCAGGAAAGTGATTCTCGCAGTCTCTGCTTAGGGCTACATCAACAGCAAACAAACCATAGAGATAGAACTTGTAACTGCTTTATTAGGTCAAGTTTCAAAGAGGTAGCACAAACCGTATTTGATTTAGAGTTCAAAATACATGTATCCGTATAGGAGAAAACAGAGTGAAACCTCAAAATGAAAATGGTTACTGCAAAGGAACAGTTTAACCTAGAAGAACGAAATTTGGTGAGCCAAGTGGGATTGGTGTACTGATCATTTCGTGAAATATCAGGACGATTGGGTGAAAAAGTATTTGCTGAGATTTCAGGCAACTTGTAGTTTTTTGGAAGATTGGCACCCCTTTCCATGAAAGTGATTCTCGCCAGTCTCTGCTTAGGGCTACATCAACAGCAAACAAACCATAGAGATAGAACTTGAAACTGCTTTATTGGGTCAAGTTTCAAAGAGCTAGCACAAACCGTGTTTGATTTAGAGTTCCAAATACATGTATCCGTATAGGAGAAAACAGAGTAAAACCTCAAAATGAAAACGGTTACTGCAAACGAACGGTTTAACCTAGAAAAACGAAATTTGGTGAGCCAAGTGGGATTGTTGTACTGATCATTCCCTGAAAGTATCATCAAGATTGGGAGAAAAAGTGTTTGCTTAGATTTCAGGCAACTCGTAGTTTTTTGGAAGCTTGGCAACCCCTTTCCATGAAAGTGATTCTCGCAGTCTCTGCTTAGGCTACATCAACAGCAAATAAACCATAGAGATAGAACTTGAAACTGCTTTATTGGGTCAAGTTTCAAAGAGGTAGCACAAACCATATTTGATTTAGAGTTCAAAATACATGTATTCTGATAGGAGAAAACAGAGTGAAACCTCAAAATGAAAATGGTTACTGCAAACGAACAGTTTAACCTAGAAGAACGAAATTTGGTGAGCCAAGTGGGATTGTTGTACTGATCATTCCCTGAAAGTATCATCAAGATTGGTTGAAAAAGTGTTTGCTGAGATCAGGAAACTCGTAGTTTTTTGGAAGCTTGGCAACCCCTTTCCATGAAAGTGATTCTCGCCAGTCTCTGCTTAGGGCTATATCAACAGCAAACAAACCATAGAGATAGAACTTGAAACTGCTTTATTGGGTCAAGTTTCAAAGAGCTAGCACAAACTGTGTTTGATTTAGAGTTCCAAATACATGTATCCGTATAGGAGAAAACAGAGTGAAACCTCAAAATAAAAACGGTTACTGCAAACGAACGGTTTAACCTAGAAGAACGAAATTTGGTGAGCCAAGTGGGATTGTTGTACTGATCATTCCCTGAAAGTATCATCAAGATTGGGTGAAAAAGTGTTTGCTGAGATTTCAGGCAACTCGTAGTTTTTTGGAAGCTTGGCAACCCATTTCCATGAAAGTGATTCTCGCCAGTCTCTGCTTAGGGCTACATCAACAGCAAACAAACCATAGAGACAGAACTTTAAACTGCTTTATTGGGTCAAGTTTCAAAGAGCTAGCACAAACCGTGTTTGATTTAGAGTTCCAAATACATGTATCCGTATAGGAGAAAACAGAGTGAAACCTCAAAATGAAAACGGTTACTGCAAACGAACGGTTTAACCTAGAAGAACGAAATTTGGTGAGCCAAGTGGGATTGGTGTACTGATCATTCCCTGAAAGTATCATCAAGATTGTGTGAAAAAGTGTTTGCTGAGATTTCAGGCAACTCGTAGTTTTTTTGAAGCTTCGCATCCCCTTTCCAGGAAAGTGATTCTCGCCAGTCTCTGCTTAGGGCTACATCAACAGCAAACAAACCATAGAGACAGAACTTTAAACTGCTTTATTGGGTCAAGTTTCAAAGAGCTAGCACAAACCGTGTTTGATTTAGAGTTCCAAATACATGTATCCGTATAGGAGAAAACAGAGTGAAACCTCAAAATGAAAACGGTTACTGCAAACGAACGGTTTAACCTAGAAGAACGAAATTTGGTGAGCCAAGTGGGATTGTTGTACTGATCATTCCCTGAAAGTATCATCAAGATTGGGAGAAAAAGTGTTTGCTTAGATTTCAGGCAACTCGTAGTTTTTTGGAAGCTTGGCAACCCCTTTCCATGAAAGTGATTCTCGCAGTCTCTGCTTAGGCTACATCAACAGCAAATAAACCATAGAGATAGAACTTGAAACTGCTTTATTGGGTCAAGTTTCAAAGAGGTAGCACAAACCATATTTGATTTAGAGTTCAAAATACATGTATTCTGATAGGAGAAAACAGAGTGAAACCTCAAAATGAAAATGGTTACTGCAAACGAACAGTTTAACCTAGAAGAACGAAATTTGGTGAGCCAAGTGGGATTGTTGTACTGATCATTCCCTGAAAGTATCATCAAGATTGGTTGAAAAAGTGTTTGCTGAGATCAGGAAACTCGTAGTTTTTTGGAAGCTTGGCAACCCCTTTCCATGAAAGTGATTCTCGCCAGTCTCTGCTTAGGGCTATATCAACAGCAAACAAACCATAGAGATAGAACTTGAAACTGCTTTATTGGGTCAAGTTTCAAAGAGCTAGCACAAACTGTGTTTGATTTAGAGTTCCAAATACATGTATCCGTATAGGAGAAAACAGAGTGAAACCTCAAAATAAAAACGGTTACTGCAAACGAACGGTTTAACCTAGAAGAACGAAATTTGGTGAGCCAAGTGGGATTGTTGTACTGATCATTCCCTGAAAGTATCATCAAGATTGGGTGAAAAAGTGTTTGCTGAGATTTCAGGCAACTCGTAGTTTTTTGGAAGCTTGGCAACCCATTTCCATGAAAGTGATTCTCGCCAGTCTCTGCTTAGGGCTACATCAACAGCAAACAAACCATAGAGACAGAACTTTAAACTGCTTTATTGGGTCAAGTTTCAAAGAGCTAGCACAAACCGTGTTTGATTTAGAGTTCCAAATACATGTATCCGTATAGGAGAAAACAGAGTGAAACCTCAAAATGAAAACGGTTACTGCAAACGAACGGTTTAACCTAGAAGAACGAAATTTGGTGAGCCAAGTGGGATTGGTGTACTGATCATTCCCTGAAAGTATCATCAAGATTGTGTGAAAAAGTGTTTGCTGAGATTTCAGGCAACTCGTAGTTTTTTTGAAGCTTCGCATCCCCTTTCCAGGAAAGTGATTCTCGCAGTCTCTGCTTAGGGCTACATCAACAGCAAACAAACCATAGAGATAGAACTTGTAACTGCTTTATTAGGTCAAGTTTCAAAGAGGTAGCACAAACCGTATTTGATTTAGAGTTCAAAATACATGTATCCGTATAGGAGAAAACAGAGTGAAACCTCAAAATGAAAATGGTTACTGCAAAGGAACAGTTTAACCTAGAAGAACGAAATTTGGTGAGCCAAGTGGGATTGGTGTACTGATCATTTCGTGAAATATCAGGACGATTGGGTGAAAAAGTATTTGCTGAGATTTCAGGCAACTTGTAGTTTTTTGGAAGATTGGCAACCCCTTTCCATGAAAGTGATTCTCGCCAGTCTCTGCTTAGGGCTACATCAACAGCAAACAAACCATAGAGATAGAACTTGAAACTGCTTTATTGGGTCAAGTTTCAAAGAGCTAGCACAAACCGTGTTTGATTTAGAGTTCCAAATACATGTATCCGTATAGGAGAAAACAGAGTAAAACCTCAAAATGAAAACGGTTACTGCAAACGAAAGGTTTAACCTAGAAAAACGAAATTTGGTGAGCCAAGTGGGATTGTTGTACTGATCATTCCCTGAAAGTATCATCAAGATTGGGAGAAAAAGTGTTTGCTTAGATTTCAGGCAACTCGTAGTTTTTTGGAAGCTTGGCAACCCCTTTCCATGAAAGTGATTCTCGCAGTCTCTGCTTAGGCTACATCAACAGCAAATAAACCATAGAGATAGAACTTGAAACTGCTTTATTGGGTCAAGTTTCAAAGAGGTAGCACAAACCATATTTGATTTAGAGTTCAAAATACATGTATTCTGATAGGAGAAAACAGAGTGAAACCTCAAAATGAAAATGGTTACTGCAAACGAACAGTTTAACCTAGAAGAACGAAATTTGGTGAGCCAAGTGGGATTGTTGTACTGATCATTCCCTGAAAGTATCATCAAGATTGGTTGAAAAAGTGTTTGCTGAGATCAGGAAACTCGTAGTTTTTTGGAAGCTTGGCAACCCCTTTCCATGAAAGTGATTCTCGCCAGTCTCTGCTTAGGGCTATATCAACAGCAAACAAACCATAGAGACAGAACTTGAAACTGCTTTATTGGGTCAAGTTTCAAAGAGCTAGCACAAACCGTGTTTGATATAGAGTTCCAAATACATGTATCCGTATAGGAGAAAACAGAGTGAAACCTCAAAATGAAAACGGTTACTGCAAACTAACGGTTTAACCTAGAAGCACAAAATTTGGTGAGCCAAGTGGGATTGGTGTACTGATCATTCCCTGAAAGTATCATCTAGTTTGGGTTAAAAAGTGGTTGCTGAGATTTCAGGCAACTCGTAGTTTTTTGGAAGCTTGGAAACCCCTTTCCATGAAAGTGATTCTCGCCAGTCTCTGCTTAGTTCTACATAAACAGCAAACAATCCATAGAGACAGACCTTGAAACTGCTTTATTGGGTCAAGTTTCAAAGAGCTAGCACAAACCGTGTTTGATTTAGAGTTCCAAATACATGTATCCGTATAGGAGAATACAGAGTGAAACCTCAAAATGAAAACGGTTACTGCAAAGGAACGGTTTAACCTTGAAGAACGAAATTTGGTGAGCCAAGTGGGATTGGTGTACTGATCATTCTTTGAAAGTATCATCAAGATTGGGTGAAAAAGTGTTTGCTGAGATTTAAGGCAACTCATAGTTTTTTGGAAGCTTGGCAACCCCTTTCCATGAAAGTGATTCTCGCCAGTCTCTGCTTAGGGCTGCATCATCAGCAAACAAACCATAGAGATAGAACTTGAAACTGCTTTATTGAGTCAAGTTTCAAAGAGCTAGCACAAACCGTGTTTGATTTAGAGTTCCAAATACATGTATCCGTATAGGAGAAAACAGAGTGAAACCTCAAAATGAAAACGGTTACTGCAAACGAACGGTTTAACCTAGAAGAACGAAATTTGGTGAGACAAGTGGGATTGGTGTCCTGATCATTCCCTGATAGTATCATCAAGATTGGGTGAAAAAGTGTTTGCTGAGATTTCAGGCAACTCGTAGTTTTTTGGAAGCTTGGCAACCCCTTTCCATGAAAGTGATTCTCGCAGTTTCTGCTTAGGTCTACATCAACAGCAAACAAACCATAGAGATAGAACTTGAAACTGCTTTATTGGGTCAAGTTTCAAAGAGGTAGCACAAACCTTATTGGATTTAGAGTTCAAAATACATGTATCCTTATAGGAGAAAAAAGAGTGAAACCTCAAAATGAAAATGGTTACTGCAAACGAACAGTTTAACCTAGAAGAACGCAATTTGGTGAGCCAAGTGGGATTGGTGTACTGATCATTTCCTGAAATATCAGGACGATTGGGTGAAAAAGTGTTTGCTGAGATTTCAGGCAACTTGTAGTTTTTTGGAAGATTGGCAACCCCTTTCCATGAAAGTGATTCTCGCCAGTCTCTGCTTAGGGCTACATCAAGAGTAAACAAACCATAGAGATAGAACTTGAAACTGCTTTATTGGGTCAAGTTTCAAAGAGCTAGCACAAACCGTGTTTGATTTAGAGTTCCAAATACATGTATCCGTATAGGAGAAAACAGAGTGAAACCTCAAAATGAAAACGGTTACTGCAAACGAACGGTTTAACCTAGAAGAACGAAATTTGGTGAGCCAAGTGGGATTGTTGTATTGATCATTCCCTGAAAGTATCATCAAGATTGGGTGAAAAAGTGTTTGCTAAGATTTCAGGCAACTTGTAGTTTGTTGGAAGCTTGGCAACCCATTTCCATGAAAGTGATTCTCGCCAGTCTCTGCTTAGGGCTACATCAACAGCAAACAAACCATAGAGACAGAACTTGAAACTGCTTTATTGGGTCAAGTTTCAAAGAGCTAGCACAAACCGTGTTTGATTTAGAGTTCCAAATACATATATCCTTATAGGAGAAAACAGAGTGAAACCTCCCAATGAAAACGGTTACTGCAAACTAACGGTTTAACTTAGAAGAACGAAATTTGGTGAGCCAAGTGGGATTGGTGTACTGATCATTCCGTGAAAGAATAATCAAGATTGGGTGAAAAAGTGTTTGCTGAGATTTCAGGAAACTCGTAGTTTTTTGGAAGCTTGGCAACCCTTTTCCATGAAAGTGATTCTCGCCAGGGTCTGCTTAGGGCTATATCAACAGCTAACAAACCATAGAGACAGAACTTGAAACTGCTTTATTGGGTCTAGTTTCGAAGAGCTAGCACAAACCGTGTTTGATATAGAGTTCCAAATACATGTATCCGTATAGGAGAAAACAGAGTGAAACCTCAAAATGAAAACGGTTACTGAAAACTAACGGTTTAACCTAGAAAAACAAAATTTGGAGAGCCAAGTGAGATTGGTGTACTGATCATTCCCTGAAAGTATCATCAAGATTGGTTGAAAAAGTGTTTGCTGAGATTTTAGGCAACTCGTAGTTTTTTGGAAGCTTGGCAACCCCTTTCCATGAAAGTGATTCTAGCCAGTCTCATCTTAGGGCTGAATCAACAGCAAACAAACCATAGAAACAGAACTTGAAACTGCTTTATTGGGTCAAGTTTCAAAGAGCTAGCACAAACCGTGTTTGATTTAGAGTTTCAAATACATGTATCTGTATAGGAGTAAACTGAGTGAAACCTCAAAATGAAAACTGTTACTGCAAACGAACGGTTTAACCTAGAAGAACGAAATTTGGTGAGCCAAGTGGGATTGGTGTACTGATCATTCCCTGAAAGTATAATCAAGATTGGGTGAAAAAGTGTTTGCTGAGATTTCAGGCAATTCGTAATTTTTGGAAGCTTGGCAAACCCTTTCCATGAAAGTGATTCTCGAAGTCTCTGCTTAGGGCTACATCAACAGCAAACAAACCATAGACACAGAACTTGAAACTGCTTTATTGAGTCAAGTTTCAAAGAGCTAGCACAAACCGTGTTTGATTTAGAGTTCCAAATACATGTATCCGTATAGAAGAAAACAGAGTGAAACCTCAAAATGAAAACGGTTACTGCAAACGAACGGTTTAACCTAGAAGAACGAAATTTGGTGAGCCAAGTGGGATTGGTGCACTGATCATTCCCTGAAAGTATCATCAAGATTGGGTGAAAAAGTGTTTGCTGAGATTTCAGGCAACTCGTAGTTTTTTGGAAGCTTGACAAACCCTTTCCATGAAAGTGATTCTCCCCAGTCTCTGCTTAGGGCTACATCAACAGCAAACAAACCACCGAGATAGAACTTGAAACTGCTTTATTTGGTCAAGTTTCAAAGAGCTAGCACAAACCGTGTTTGATTTAGAGTTCCAAATACATGTATCCTTATAGGAGAAAACAGAGTGAAACCTCAAAATGAAAACGGTTACTGCAAACGAACGGTTTAACCTAAAAGAACGAAATTTGGTGAGCCAAGTAGAATTGGTGTACTGATCATTCCCTGAAACTGTCATCACGATTGGGTTAAAAAGTGTTTGCTGAGATCAGGCAACTCGTAGTTTTTTGGAAGCTTGGCAACCCCTTTCCATGAAAGTGATTCTCGCCAGTCTCTGCTTAGGACTACATCAACAGCAAACAAACCATAGAGACAGAACTTGAAACTGTTTATTGGGTCAAGTTTCAAAGAGCTAGCACAAACCGTATTTGATTTAGATCCAAATACATGTATCCGTAAAGGAGAAAACAGAGTGAAACCTCAAAATGAAAACGGTTACTGCAAACAAACGGTTTAACCAAGAAGAACGAATTTGGTGAGCCAAGTGGGATTGGTGTACTAATCATTCCCTGAAAGTATCATCAAGATTGGGTGAAAAAGTGTTTGCTGAGATTTCAGGCAACTCGTAGTTTTTGGGAAGAATGGCAATCCATTTCCATGAAAGTGATTCTCGCCAGTCTTTGCTTAGGGCTACATCAACAGCAAACAAATCGTAGAGATAGAACTTGAAACTGCTTTATTGGGTCACGTTTCAGAGAGCTAGCACAAACCGTGTTTGATTAAGAGTTCCAAATACATGTATCCGTATAGGAGAAAACAGAGTGAAACCTAAAAATGAAAATGGTTATTGCAAACGAACGGTTTAACATAGAAGAACGAAATTTGGTGAGCCAAGTGGTTTTGGTGTACTGATCATTACCTGAAAGAATCATCAAGATTGGGTGAAAAAATGTTTGCTGAGATTTCAGGCAACTCGTAAATTTTTGGAGGCTTGGCAACCCCTTTCCATGAAAGTGATTTTCGCCAGCCTCTGCTTAGGGCTACATCAACAGCAAACAAACAATAGAGATAGAACTTGAAACTGCTTTATTATGTCAAGTTTCAAAGAGCTAGCACAAACCGTATTTGATTTAGAGTTCCAAATACATGTATCCCTATAGGAGAAAACAGAGTGAATCCTAAAAATGAAAACGGTTACTGCAAAGGAACGGTTTAACCTAGAAGAACGTAATTTAGTAAGCCAAGTGGTTTTTGTGTACTGATCATTACCTGAAAGAATCAGCAAGATTGGGTGAAAAAATGTTTGCTAAGATTTCAGGCAACTCGTAGTTCTCTGGAAGCTTGGCAACTCCTTTCCATGAAAGTGATTTTCGACAGTCTCTGCATAGGGCTACATCAACAGCAAACAAACCATAGACATAGAACTTGAAACTGCTTTATTGTGTCAAGTTTCAAAAAGCGAGCACAAACCGTGTTTGATTTAGAGTTGCAAATACATGTATCACTATAGGAGAAAACAGAGTGAAACCTAAAAATGAAAACGGTTACTGCAAACGAACGGTTTAACCTAGAAGAACGAAATTTGGTGAGCCAAGTGGGATTGTTGTACTGATCATTCCCTGAAAGTATCATCAAGATTGGGTGAAAAAGTGTTTGCTGAGATTTCAGGCAACTCGTAGTTTTTTGGAAGCTTGGCAACCCCTTTCCAAGAAAGTGATTCTCGCCAGTCTCTGCTTAGGGCTACATCAACAGCAAACAAACCATAGACACAGAACTTGAAACTGCTTTATTGGGTCAAGTTTCAAAGAGCTAGCACAAACCGTGTTTGATTAAGAGTTCCAAATACATGTATCCGTATAGGAGAAAACAGAGTGAAACCTCAAAATGAAAACGGTTACTGCAAACGAACGGTTTAACTTAGAAGAACGAAATTTGGTGAGCCAAGTGGGACTGGTGTACTGATCATTCCCTGAAAGTATCATCAAGATTGGGTGAAAAAGTGTATGCTGTGATTTCAGGCAACTCGTAATTTTTTTGAAGCTTGGCAACTTCTTTCCATGAAAGTGATTCTCGCCAGTCTCTGCTTAGGGCTACATCAACTGCAAACAAACCATAGAGACAGAACATGAAACTGCTTTATTGGGTCAAGTTTCAAAGAGCTAGCACAAACCGTGTTTGATTTAGAGTTCAAAATACATGTATCCGTATAGGAGAAAACAGAGTGAAACCTCAAAATGAAAACGGTTACTGCAAACGAACGGTTTAACCTAGAAGAACGAAATTTGGTGAGCCAAGTGGGATTGGTGTACTGATCATTCCCTGAAAGTATCATTAAGATTGGGTGAAAAAGTGTTTGCTGAGATTTCAGGAAACTCGTAGTTTTTTGGAAGCTTGGTAACCCCTTTCCATGAAAGTGATTCTCGCCAGTCTCTGCTTAGGGCTACATCAACAGCAAACAAACCATAGAGATAGAACTTGAAACTGCTTTATTGGGTCAAGTTTCAAAGAGGTATCACAAACCGTATTTGATTTAGAGTTCAAAATACATGTATCCGTATAGGAGAAAACAGAGTGAAACCTCAAAATGAAAATGGTTAATGCAAACGAACAGTTTAACCTAGAAGAACGAAATTTGGTGAGCCAAGTGGGATTGGTGTACTGATCATTTCCTGAAATATCAGGACGATTGGGTGAAAAAGTGTTTGCTGAGATTTCAGGCAACTTGTAGTTTTTGGAAGCTTGGCAACCCCTTTCCATGAAAGTGATTTCTCGCCAGTCTCTGCTTAGGGCTACATCAACAGCAAACAAACCATAGACACAGAACTTGAAACTGCTTTATTGACTCAAGTTTCAAAGAGCTAGCACAAACCGTGTTTGATTTAGAGTTCCAAATACATGTATCCCTATAGAAGAAAACAGAGTGAAACCTCAAAATTTAAACGATTACTGCAAACGAACGGTTTAACCTAGAAGAACGAAATTTGGTGAGCCAAGTGGGATTGGTGCACTGATCATTCCCTGAATGTATCATCAAGATTGGGTGAAAAAGTGTTTGCTGAGATTTCAGGCAACTCGTAGTTTTTTGGAAGCTTGGCAACCCCTTTCCATGAAAGTGATTCTCCCCAGTCTCTGCTTAGGGCTACATCAACAGCAAACAAACCACCGAGATAGATCTTGAAACTGCTTTATTGGGTCAAGTTTCAAAGAGCTAGCACAAACCGTGTTTGATTTAGAGTTCCAAATACATGTATCCGTATATGAGAAAATAGAGTGAAACCTCAAAATGAAAACTGTTACTGCAAACGAACGGTTTAACCTAGAAGAACGAAATTTGGTGAGCCAAGTAGGATTGGTGTACTGATCATTCCTTGTAAGTATCATCACGATTGGGTGAAAAAGTGTTTGCTGAGATTTCAGGCAACTCGTAGTTTTTTGGAAGCTTGGCAACCCCTTTCCATGAAAGTGATTCTCCCCAGTCTCTGCTTAGGGCTACATCAACAGCAAACAAACCACCGAGATAGATCTTGAAACTGCTTTATTGGGTCAAGTTTCAAAGAGCTAGCACAAACCGTGTTTGATTATGAGTTCCAAATACATGTATCCGTATATGAGAAAACAGAGTGAAACCTCAAAATGAAAACGGTTACTGCAAACGAAGGGTTTAATCTAGAAGAACGAAATTTGGTGAGGGAAGTGGGATTGTTGTACTGATCATTCCCTGAAAGTATCATCAAGATTGGGTGAAAAAGTGTTTGCTGAGATTTCAGGCAACTCGTAGTTTTTTGGAAGCTTGGCAACCCTTTCCATGAATGTGATTCTCACATTCTCTGCTTAGGGCTACATCAACAGCAAACAAACCATAGAGATAGAACTTGAAACTGCTTATTGGGTCAAGTTTCAAAGAGGTAGCACAAACCGTGTTTGATTTAGAGTTCAAAATACATGTATCCGTATAGGAGAAAACAGAGTGAAACCTCAAAATGAAAATGGTTACTGCAAACGAACAGTTTAACCTCGAAGAACGAAATATGGTGAGCCAAGTGGGATTGGTGTACTGATCATTTCCTGAAATATCAGAACGATTGGGTGAAAAAGTGTTTGCTGAGATTTCAGGCAACTTGTAGTTTTTTCGAAGCTTGGCAACCCCTTTCCATGAAAGTGATTCTCGCCAGTCTCTGCTTAGGGCTACATCAACAGCAAACAAACCATAGAGATAGAACTTGAAACTGCTTTATTGGGTCAAGGTTCAAAGAGCTAGCACAAACCGTGTTTGATTTAGAGTTCCAAATACATGTATCCGTATAGGAGAAAACAGAGTGAAACCTCAAAATGAAAACGGTTACTGCAAACGAACGGTTTAACCTAGAAGAACGAAATTTGGTGAGCCAAGTGGGATTGTTGTACTGATCATTCCCTGAAAGTATCATCAAGATTGGTAGAAAAACTGTTTGCTGAGATTTCAGGCAACTCGTAGTTTTTTGGAAGCTTGGCAACCCATTTCCATGAAAGTGATTCTTGCCAGTCTCTGCTTAGGGCTACATCAACAGCAAACAAACCATAGAGACAGAACTTGAAACCTCTTTATTGGGTCAAGTTTCAAAGAGCTAGCACAAACCGTGTTTGATTTAGAGTTCCAAATACATGTATCTGTATAGGAGAAAACAGAGTGAAACCTCAAAATGAAAACTGTTACTGCAAACGAACGGTTTAACCTAGAAGAACGAAATTTGGTGAGCCAAGTGGGATTGGTGTACTGATCATTGCCTGAAAGTATCATCAAGATTGGGTGAAAAAGTGTTTGCTGAGATTTCAGGCAACTCGTAGTTTTTTGGAAGCTTGGCAACCCCTTTCCATGAAAGTGATTCTCGCCAGTCTCTGCTTAGGGGTATATCAACAGAAAACAAAACACAGAGACAGAACTTGAAACTGCTTTATTGGGTCAAGTTTCAAAGAGCTAGCACAAACCGTGTTTGATATAGAGTTCCAAATACATGTATCCGTATAGAAGAAAACAGAGTGAAACCTCAAAATGAAAACGGTTACTGCAAACGAACAGTTTAACCTAGAAGAACGAAATTTGTTGAGCCAAGTGGGATTGGTGTACTGATCATTCCTGAAAGTATCATCAAGATTGGGTGAAAAAATGTTTGCTGAGATTTCAGGCAACTCGTAGTTTTTGGAAGCTTGGCAACCCCTTTCCATGAAAGTGATTCTCACCAGTCTCTGCGTAGGGCTACATCAACAGCAAACAAACCATACACACAGAACTTGAAACTGCTTTATTGAGTCAAGTTTCAAAGAGCTAGCACAAACCGTGTTTGATTTAGAGTTCCAAATACATGTATCCGTATAGGAGAAAACAGAGTGAAACCTCAAAATGAAAATGGTTACTGCAAACGAACAGTTTAACCTAGAAGAACGAAATTTGGTGAGCCAAGTGGGATTGGTGTACTGATCATTTCCTGAAATATCAGGACGATTGGGTGAAAAAGTGTTTGCTGAGATTTTAGGCAACTTGTAGTTTTTTGGAAGCTTGGCAACCCCTTTCCATGAAAGTGATTCTCGCCAGTCTCTGCTTAGGGCTACATCAACAGCAAACAAACCATAGAGACAGAACTTGAAACTGCTTTATTGGGTCAAGTTTCAAAGAGCTAGCACAAACCGTGTTTGATTTAGAGTTCCAAATACATGTATCCATATAGGAGAAAACAGAGTGAAACCTCAAAATGAAAACGGTTACTGCAAACGAACGGTTTAACCTAGAAGAACAGAATTTGGTGAGCCAAGTGGCATTGGTGTACTGATCATTCCCTGAAAGTATCATCAAGATTGTGTGAAAAAGTGTTTGCTGAGATTTCAGGCAACTCGTAGTTTTTTTGAAGCGTGGCATCCCCTTTCCATGAAAGTGATTTTCGCCAGTCTCTGCTTAGGGCTACATCAACAGCAAACAAACCATAGAGATAGAACTTGAAACTGCTTTATTGGGTCAAGTTTCAAAGAGCTAACACAAACGTGTTTGATTTAGAGTTCCAAATACATATATCCGTATAGGAGAAAACAGAGTGAAACCTCAAAATGAAAACGGTTACTGCAAACGAACGGGTTAACCTAGAAGAACGAAATTTGGTGAGCCAAGTGGGATTGGTGTACTGATCATTCCCTGAAAGTATAATCAAGATTGGGTGAAAAAGTGTTTGCTGAGATTTCAGGAAACTCGTAGTTTTTTGGAAGCTTGGCAACCCCTTTCCATGAAAGTGATTCTCGCCAGGGTCTGCTTAGGGCTATATCAACAGAAAACAAACCACAGAGACAGAACTTGAAACTGCTTTATTGGGTCAAGTTTCAAAGAGCTAGCACAAACCGTGTTTAATATAGAGTTCCAAAATACATGTATCCGTATAGGAGAAAACAGAGTGAAACCTCAAAATGAAAAACGGTTACTGCAAACGAACGGTTTAACCTAGAAGAACGAAATTTGGTGAGCCAAGTGGGATTATTGTACTGATCATTCCCTGAAAGTGTCATCAAGATTGGGTGAAAAAGTGTTTGCTGAGATTTCAGGCAACTCGTAGTTTTTTGGAAGCTTGGCAACCCATTTCCATGAAAGTGATTCTCTCCAGTCTCTGCGTAGGGCTACATCAACAGCAAACAAACCATAGAGACAGAACTTGAAACTGCTTTATTGGGTCAAGTTTCAAAGAGCTAGCACAAACCATGTTTGATTTAGAGTTCCAAATACATGTATCCGTATAGGAGAAAAGAGAGTGAAACCTCAAAATGAAAACGGTTACTGCAAACGAACGGTTTAACCTAGAAGAACGAAATTTGGTGAGCCAAGTGGGATTGGTGTACTGATCATTCCCTGAAAGTATCATCAAGATTGGGTTAAAAAGTGTTTGCTGAGATTTCAGGCAACTCGTAGTTTTTGGAAGCTTGGCATCTCCTTTCCATTAAAGTGATTTTCTTTAGTCTCTGCTTAGGGCTACATCAACAGCAAACAAACCATAGAGATAGAACTTGAAACTGCTTTATTGGGTCATGTTTCAAAGAGCTAACACAAACCGTGTTTGATTTAGCGTTCCAAATACATATATCTGTATAGGAGAAAACAGAGTGAAACCTCAAAATGAAAACGGTTACTGCTAACGAACGGGTTAACCTAGAAGAACGAAATTTGGTGAGCCAAGTGAGATTGGTGTACTGATCATTCCCTGAAAGTATCATCAAGATTGGGTGAAAAAGTGTTTGCTGAGATTTCAGGCAACTCGTAGTTTTTTGAAAGTTGGCAACCCCTTTCCATGAAAGTGATTTTCGCCAGTCTCTGCTTAGGTCTACATCAACAGCAAACAAACCATAGAGATATAACTTGAAACTGCTTTAT
>NW_027521736.1:0-56165 GCF_052094955.1 Ictidomys tridecemlineatus
TCTCTTATCCGTCCTTCTGCACCCCAGTCTCCAACATCTGCTTTCTCTATAAGTCCTCCTGCACTCCAGTCTCCAAACTTTAATCTCTTTAACAGTCTTTCTGCACCTCAGTCTCCAAACTCTGCTTTCTGCGAGAGTCCTCCTGCACCCCCGTCTCCAACCTCTGCTCTCTGCAACATTCCTTCTGAACCCGAGTCTCCTACCTGTGCTTTCTGTAAAAGTCCTTCTGCTCTCCAGTCTCAAACCTTTGCTCTCTGTAACGATGCTTCTGCACCCCAGTCTCTGAACTCTGCTATCTGCAATGATCATTCTGCACCTCAGCCTCCAACTTCTGCTCTCTACAACGATCTTTTTTCACCCCAATCTCCAACATCTGCTCTCTTCAACAGTCCTTCTATACCCCAGTCTCCAACCTCTGCTCTCTTAAAAAGTCCTTCTGCCCCCCACTCTCCAACCTCTGCTCTCTATAACAGTCCTTCTGCACCTCAGTCTCCAAACTCTGCTCTCTGAAAGAATCTTCTGCAACCCAGTCTCCAAACTCTGCTCTCTGTAACAGTTTTAATGCTCCCCAGTACCAAACTCTGCTCTCTGTAAGAGGCCTTCTGCACCACAGTCATCAACCTCTGCTCTCTGCAAGGATCCTTCTGCATATAAGTCTTTAACCTCTGCTCTCAGCAACGGTCCTTATGCACCCCACTTTCCAAACTCTGATCTCCGCAACAGTCCTTCTCTACCCCAGTCCCCAACCTCAGCTCTTTGAAAGATCCTTCTGCACCCAAGATTCCAAACTCTACTCTCTGTAACAGTCCTTCTGCACCCCAGTCTCCAACCTCTGCTCTTTGTAAGAGTCCATCTTTATTGGAGACTCCAACCTCTGTTCTCTGATAATGGTCCTCCTGTACCCCAGTCTTCAACCTCTGCTTTTTGAATAACTTCTTCTGCACTCCTGTCTCAATCCTCTGCTCTCTATAACAGTCCTTCTGCACCTCAGTCTCCAACCACTTCTCTCTGCAACAGTTTTTTTCTGCGCCCAAATCTCCAACTTCTGCACTATGCACAAGTCCTTCTGCACCCCAGTATCCAACCAATGCTCTCTGTAACAATGCTTCTGCAACCCAGTCTTCAAATTCTGCTATCTGCAGAAGTCTTTCTTCACCCCAGTGTCCAACCTCTGCTCGCTGTAATATGCTTCTATACCCCAGTCTCCAAACTCTACTCTCTGTAACAGTTCTTCTGCACCTCAGTCTCCAAACTCTGCTCTCTGTTACAATCCTTCTGCACCTCAGTCTCCAACCTCTGCTCTCTGCAATGGTCTTTCTGCAACCCTGTCTTAAACCTCTGTCCTTTCAAAAGTCTTTCCGCTTCCCAGTCTCCAATCTCTGCTTGTTGTAAAAGTCCTTTTGTACCCCAGTCTCCAATCTATGCTCTCTGTAAAGGTCCTTCTGCACCCGAGTCTCCAAACTCTACTCTCTGTAACAATTCTTCTGTACCACAGTCTCCAAACTCTGCTCTCTGTAACAATAATTCTGCACCTCAGTCTCAAACCTCTGCTCTCTGCAAAGGTGTTTCTGTACCCTAGTCTCCAACCTCTGTTCTCTCCAACAGTCGTTTTGCACCCAAGTCTCCAACCTCTGCTCTCTATAGCAGTCCTTCTGTACCAGAGTCTCCAACCTCTGCTCTCTTATCCGTTCTTCTTGACCCCAGTCTCCAACATCTGCTTTCCTTATAAGTCCTCCTGCACCCCAGTCTCCAACTTCTGCTCTCTTTAACAATCTTTCTGCACCTCAGTCTTTAAACTCTGCTTTCTGCAAGAGTCCTCCTGCACTTCAGTCTCCAAACTCTGCTCTCTGCAACATTCCTTCTACACCCGAGTCTCCTACCTGTGCTCTCCGTAAAAGTCCTTTGCCCTCCAGTCTAAAACTTCTGATCTCTGTAACTATGCTTCTGCACTCTAGTCTCCAACCTCTGCTCTCTGCAACAGTCTTTTTGCACCCCAACCTCCAACATCTGCTCTCTTCAACAGTCCTTCTATACCCCAGTCTCCAACCTCTGCTCTCTTAAAATGTCCTTCTACACCCCACTCTCAAACCTCTGCTCTCTATAACAGTCCTTCTGCACCTCAGTCTCCAAACTCTGCTCTCTGTAACAGTTTTAATGCTCTCCAGTACCAAACTCTGCTCTCTGTAAGAGGCCTTCTGCACCACAGTCATCAACCTCTGCTCTCTGCAAGGATTCTTCTGCACATCAGTCTTTAACCTGTGCTCTCAGCAATGGTCCTTATGCACCCCACTTTCCAAACTCTGATCTCCGCAACAGTCCTTTTCTACCCCAGTCCCCAACCTCAGCTCTTTGAAAGATCCTTCTTCACCCAAGTTTCCAAACTCTACTCTCTGTAACAGTCCTTCTTCAACCCAGTCTCCAACCTATGCTCTCTGCAACATTTCTTCTGCACCACAGTCTCCAACATCTGCTGTCTGCATCAGTCCTTCTCCAACCCAGTCTCCAAACTCTGCTCTCTTCAACAGTCCTTCTACACCCCAGTCTCCAACCTCTGCTTTCTGTATCAGTCTTTCTGTACCACAGTCTCCATATGTGGCTCTCTATAACAGTCATTCTGCACCTCACTCTGCAACCTCTGCTCTCTGCAACAATTCTTATGCACCCCAGTCTTCAACCTCTGTTCTCTGTAACAGTCCTTCTGTACTGCAGTCTCCAACCTCTGCTGTCTGTAACAGTCTTTCTGCACCCGAGTCTCCAAAATCTTCATAATGTATCAGTCATTATTCACACAAGTCTCCAACCTCTGCTCTCTGTAACAGTCTTTCTGCACCTCAGAATCCAACCTCTGTTCTCTGCAAAAGTACTTCTGTGCCCCAATCTCCAACCTCTCCTCTCTGCAACAGTCCTTATGCACCTCAGTGTCCAAACTCTGCTCTCTGTAGGATCCTTCTGAAACCCAGTCTCCAACCTCTGCTTTCTGCAATGGTCCTTCTGCACCTCAGACTTCAACTTGTGTTCTCTGCAACAGTCCTTCTACAACCCAGTCTCCATACTCTGCTCACACCACTGATCCTTCTGCACCCAAGTCACAAAAATCTGCTCTCTGCAACATTCCTTCGGCACCCCAGTCTCCAACCTCTGTACTTTGCAACACTCATTCTGCTCCCCAGTCTCAGAACTCTGCTCTCTGTAACAGTCCTTCTGTACCGCAGTCTCCAAACTCTGCTCTCTGTAAATGTCCTTTTGCACGCCAGTCTTCAACCTCTGCTTTCTTTGTCCGTCCTTCAGAACCTCAGTCTCCAACCTCTGCTTTCAAAAAAAGTCATTCTGCAACCCATTCTCCAACTTCTGCTCTCTGCAACAGTCCTTCTGAACAAAAGTATCCAACATCTGCTCTCTGAAAAACTCCTTGTGTAACCTAGTCTTCAACCTCTGCTCTCTGCAACAGTTTTTCTGTACTGCACTCTCCAACTTCTGCTCTGTGCACGAAACTTCTGCACCCCAGTCTCCAACATCTGCTCTCTGCAAAAGTCCTTCTGCACCTCAGTCTCCAAACTCTGCTCTATGTAAGATCCTTCTGCAACACAGTCTCCAAAATTTGCTCTCTGTAACTGTCCTTCTGTACCTCGATCTCAAACCTCTGCTCTCTGTAACAGTCGATCTACACCTAAGCCTGAAACCTCTTCTCTGCACTATGCATCATAACCCCAGTCTCCAACAACTGCTCTCTGTAACAGTCGAAGTGCACCTAAGTCTCCAAACTCTGTTCTCTGTAAGGTACTTCTGCCACCCAGTCTCCTAACTCTGCTCTCTATAACACTTTTTCTGAACCCCAGTCTTCAACCTCTGCTCTCTTTAACAGGCCTTCGGCAATCCAGTCTCCAAACTCTTCTCTCTGCAACTATCATTCTACACCTCAGTATCCAACGTCTGCTCTCTCTAAGATTCTTCTGCAATCAAGTCTCCCAACTATGCCCTCTCTAACAGTCCTTCTGCATCACTTCTCCCAACTCTCCTCTCCGTAACAGGCCTTCTGGACCCCAGTCTCCAAAGTCTGTTCTCTATAAAAGCCTTCTGCACCCCAGTCTCCAACCTCTGCTCTCTGCAACAGTCCTTCTGCACCCCAGTCTTCAATCTGTGGTCTCTGAAACAGTCCTTCTGCACCTCAGTCTTAAAACGCTGTTCTCTACTACGATCATTTTACAACTCAATCTCCAACCTCTACTCTCTGTAACAGTCCTTCTGCACCTGGGTCCCCAACATCTGGTCTTTGTTAGATCCTTCTTCAACCCAGTCTCCAAAGTCTGTGATCTGTAACAGTTCTTCTGGAGCACTTCTCCACACTCTGCTCTCCGTAACACGCCTTCTGCATCTCAGTCTCCAACCTCTGCTCTCTGTAACAGTCTTTTTGCACCTCAGTCTCCAACCTCTGCTCTCTGCAACGATCCTTCTGCAACCTAGTCTCCAACGTCTCCTCTCCTCAACAGTTATTTTGCACCTCAGTCTCCAAATTCTGCTCTCTGCAACAGTCCTTCTTCACCCAAGTCTCCAAACTCTGCTCTCTGTAACGGTCCCTCTGTACCCCAATTTCCAACCTCTGCTTTCTGTAACAGTCCTTCTGCATCTCAGTCACGAAACTCTGCTCTCTGTAAGAGTCTTGCTGCACTTCAGTCTCCAACCTCTGCTCTCTGTTACACTCTTTCTGCACCTCAGTTTGAAACCTCTGCTCTCTGCACTATCCTTTTGCCCCCCAGTTTCCAATCACTGTTCTCTGTAACATTCGTACTGCACCACAGTCACCTCTCTGTAAGATCCTTCTGCAACCCAACCTCAAAACTCTGCTCTCTATAACAGTCGTTCTGCAACCCAGTCTCATACCTCTGCTCTCTGTATCAGGTCTTTTGCACCCCAGTCTCCAAACTCTGCTTTCTGAAACAAGCCAGTCTGCATCCTCTGCTCTCTGTAATGGTCTTTCTACACCCCAGTCTCACACCTCTGCTTTCTGTATCATAATTCTTCACCCCAGTCTTCAACGTCTGCTCTGTGTAACAGTCCTTCTGCATCTCAGTCTCCAACCTCTGCTCTCTGCAACAGTCCTTCTACACCCGAGTCTTCAACCTCTGCTTTCTACAACATTCCTTCTGAACCCGAGTCTCCAACCTGTGCTCTCTGTAACAGTCCTTCTGCACCGCAGTCTCCCACCTCTTCTCTCTGTAATGATAATTCTGCAGCCCAGTCTCCACCTCTGCTCTTTTCAATGATTCTTCTGCACCCCAGTCTCCAACCTCTGCTCTCTGTAACTGTTTTTCTGCAACTCAGAATTGAACTTCTGCTCTCTGCAACCGTCTTTCTGCACCCCTGTCTCTAAACTCTGCTCTCTGCAAAGATCCTTATGCACCCCAGTCTCCAACATCTGCTCTCTGCAACAGTCCTTCTCCAACCCATTCTACAACCTCTGCTTCCGTCAATGGTCCTGCTGCAACCCAGTCTCCAACATCTGTTCTCTGCATCAGTCCTTCTACTCCCCAGTCTCCAACCTCTGCCCTCTGTAACGGTCCTTCTGCACCCCAGTCTCCAACATCTGCATTCTGAAACAGTTCTTCTATAAACCATTCTTCCACCTCTGCTCTCTGTAACAGTCCTCCTTTTTTGCAGTCTCCGAACTCTGCTCTCTGCAACGGTCCTTCTGCACCACAGTCTCCAACCTCTGCTTTCTGTATCAGTCCTTCTGAACACCAGTCTCCAAACTCTGCTCTCTGTAACAGTCCGTCTGCAACTCAGTCTCTAAATTCTGCTCTCTGCAACAGTCCTTCTGCACCCAAGTCTCCAACACCTGCTCCCTGCAAAAGACCTTCTTGATCCCATTCTTCAAACTCTGCTATCTGCAACAGTCCTACTGCACCGCAGACTCCAACCTCTGCTCTCCATAACAATCCTTTTTAATCTCTGTCTCCAACTTTGCTCCCTGCAATGTTCCTTCTGCACCTCAGTCTCCAAGCTCTACTCTCTGTAACAGTCCTTCTGCACCTCAGTCTCTAACCTCTGCTCTCTGTAAGATCCTTCTGCAACCCAGTCTCCATACTCTGACCTCTGTAACAGTCGTTCTGCATCCCTTCATGAAACTTTGATCTCTGTAACAGGCCTTCTGCACCGCAGTCTTTAACCTCTGTTCTCTGTAACAGTCCTTCTGCACCCCAGTCTCAAACCTCTGATCTCTACAAAGATCCTTCTGCTTCCCAGTCTCCAACATCTGTAATCTCAAACATTCTTTCTGCACCTCAGTCTGAAAACTCGGTTCTCTGCAACGATCCTTTTGCACCCCAGTCTCCAAATTCTTCTCTCTGTAACAGTCCTGTTCCACCTCAGTCTCCAAACTCTGCTCTCTGTAAGATCCCTCTGCAACCCTGTCTCCAAACTCTGCTCTCTGTAACAGTAATTCTGCAACCCAGTCTCCAACCTCTGCTCTTATTCACAGTCTTTGTAAACCCCAGTTTCCAACCTCTGCTCTCTGCAACAGTCCTTCTGCACCCCAGTATTCAACTTCTCTTCTCTGTAACAATCCTTCTGCACCTCAGTTCTCAAACACTGACCTCTGCAATGGTCCTACTGTACCCCAGTCTATAGCCTCTGCTCTCTGCAATGATCCTTTTGCACCCCAGTCTCAAAGCTCTGCTCTCTGCAACAGTCCTTCTGACATCAGTCTGAAAACTCTGCTCTCTGCAAGGATCTTTGTGCACCACAGTCGCTTAATTCTGCTTTCTGAAACAGTTATTCTGCAACTCAGTCTCGAACCTCTGCTCTCTGTAACAGTCCTTCTGCACCACAGTCTCCATTCTCTGCTCTCTGTAAGATCCTTCTACACACCAGTTTCCTAACTCGGCTCTCTGTAACATTCCTTTTTCACCCCAGTCTCCAACCTCTGCTCTCTGCAACGGTCCTTGTGCACGACAGTCTCCAACCTCTGTTCTCGGCAACAGTCCTTGTGCACCCCAGTCTCCAAACTCTGCTCTGTGTATCATTTCTTCTGCACCTCAGTCTCCAGCCTCTGCTTTATGTAAGATCATTCTGCAACCCAGTATTCAAACTCTGCTCACTGTAAGAGTCCTTCTGCACCCCAGTCTCAAACCTCTGCTCTGTGCAACAGTTCGTCTGCACCGCAGTCTTCAACCTCTTCTCTCTGAAAGATCCTTCTTCACCCCAGTGTCCTACCTCTGATCTCCATAACAGTCCTTCTTCACCCCAGACTGCAACCTCTGCTCACTGTAACAATTCTCCTGAACCTCAGTCTCCAACATCGGCTCTCTGCAATGGTCCTTCTGCACCCCATTCTCCAACCTTTGTTGTCTGCAAGAGTCCTTCAACATGTCAGTTTCCAACCTCTGCTCCCTGCAAAAATCCTTCTGCACCCCAGTCTCCAATCATTGCTCTCGGCAACATTTATTCTGCACCTCAGTCTCCAACCTCTGCTCTATGTAAGATCCTTCTGCCACCCAGTCTCCAATCTCTGCTCTCTGGAACAGTCCTTCTGTACCCCAGACTCCAACCTCTGCTCTGTGCAACAGTTCCTCTGCACCCCACTCTCCAACCTCTTCTCTCTGTAAGATCCGTCTGCACCCCAATCTCCAAACTCTGATCTCGGTATCAGTCCTTTTTCACCCAAGTCTTCAACCTCTCTGCAATAATCCTACTGCACCCCAGTCGCCAACCTCTGCTCTCTGTAACAATCCTTCTGCACCGCAGTCTCCAAACTCTTCTCTACGTAATGTTCTTCTGCAACTCAGTCTCCAAACTCTGCTCTCTGTAACAGCCCTTCTATACCCAGTCTCCAAACTCTGCTCTCTGTATCAGTCCTTCTGCACCCCAGTCTTCAAACTTTGCTCTCTGTAACAGTCCTTCTACATCTCAGTCTTTAACATCTGCTCTCTATAACAGTCCTTCTGCACCCCAGTCTCCAAACTCTGCTTTCTGCAACAGTCCTACTACACTCCAGTCTTCAACCTCTGCTCTGTGTAGTAGTCCTTCTGCAAACTAGTTTCCAATCTCTGCTCTCTGCAACGATCCTTCTGCATCCCAGTCTCCAACATATGCTCTCTGCAACCGTCCTTCTGTACCCAAGTTTCCAACCTCTGCTCTCTGCAATAATCCTACTGCACCCCAGTCGCCAACCTCTGCTCTCTGTAACAATCCTTCTGCACCACAGTCTCCAAACTCTGCTCTCTGTAACAGCCCTTCTCTACCCAGTCTCCAAACTCTGCTATCTGCAACAGTATTTCTGAACCTCAGTCTCCAAATTCTACTCTCTGCAAAAGTCCTTCTGCACCCATTTCTCCAACACCTGCTCCCTGCGACAGTCCTTCTTCACCCCAGTTTCCAACCTCTGCTATCTGCAACAGTCCTTCTGCACCACAGTCTCCAAACTCTGCCCTCTGCAACAGTTCTTCTACACTCCAGTCTTCAACCTCAGCTCTGTGTAACAGTCCCTCTGCAACCCAGTTTCCAATATCTGCTCTCTCTAGCGATCCTTCTGCATCCCAGTCTCCAACATCTGCTCTCTGCAATTGTCCTTCTGAAATCAAGTCTCCACCTTCTTCCTTCTGCAACGATCCTTCTGTACACCAGTCTCCAACCTCTGCTCTCTGCAATAATCCTACTGCACCCCAGTCGCTGACCTCTGCTCTCTGTAACAATCCTTCTGCACTGCAATCTCCAAACTCTGCTCTACATAATATTCTTCTGCAACCCAGTCTCCAAACTCTGCTCTCTGTAATAGCCCTTCTGTACACAGTCTCCAACCTCTGCTCTCTGTAACAGCCTTCTGCAACCCAGTCTCACAACTCTGCTCTCTGCATAAGTTCTTCTGCACCCCAGTCTTGAACCTCTGCTATCTTCAACAGTCATCTGCACCTCAGTCTCCAAATTCTGCTCTCTGCAAAAGTCCTTCTGCACCCATTTCTCCAACACCTGCTCCCTGCAACAGTTTTTATTTACCCCAGTTTCCAAACTCTGCTATCTGCAACAGCCCTTCTGTACACAGTCTCCAACCTCTGCTCTCTGTAACAGCCTTCTACATCTCAGTCTCCTGACTCTTCTCTCTGCAATAGTTCTTCTGCACACCAGTCTCCAACGTCTTCACTCTGAAACAGTTCTTCTCCACTCCAGTCTCCAACCTCTGCTCTCTGTAACAGTCCTCCTGTATTGCAGTCTCCAAACACTGTTGTCTGTAATGGTCATTCTGCACCTCAGTACCAAACCTCTACTTTCTGTATCAGTCCTTCTGCACCCCGGTTTCGAACCTCTGCTATCTGCAACAGTCTTCTGCACCTCAGTCTCCAAATTCTACTCTCTGTAAAAGTCCTTCTGCACCCATGTCTCCAACACCTGCTCTCTGCAACAGTCCTTCTACACCCCAGTTTCCAACCTCTGCTCTCTGTAACAGTCCTTCTGCACCATATTCTCCAACCACTACTCTCTGTTACAGTCTTTGTATACCGCAGTCTCCAACCTCTGCTCTCTGTAGCGGTCCCTCTGCACCCCAATTTCCAACCTCTGCTTTCTGTAACAGTCCTTCTGCATCTCAGTCACCAAACTCTGCTCTCTGTGACCGTCCTCCTGCACCTCAGACTCCATCCTCTGCTCTCTGTAACAGTCTTTCTGCACCTCAGTCTGAAACCTCTGCTCTCTGCATGATCCTTCTGCACCCCAGTCTCCTACCACTGCTCTCTGTAACAGTCGTCCTGCACCTCAGGCACCAACCTCGGCTCTCTGTAAGATCCTTCTGCAACCCAGCCTCAAAACTCTGCTCTCTATAACAGTCCTTCTGCAACCCAGTCTCCAAACTCTGCTCTCTAAAAAAGTCCTTCTGCACGCCAGTCTCCAACCTCTGATCTCTTTAAGGGTCCTTCTGCACCCCAGGTTTCCACCTCAGCTTTCTGTATCATAATTTTTCAAACGAATCTCCAATGTCTTCCCTGTGTAACAGTCCTTCTACATCTCAGTCTCAAAACTCTGCTCTCTGCAACAGTCCTTCTACACCCCAGTCTCCAACATCTGCTTTCTGCAACATTCCTTCTGTAAACCAGGCTTTAACCTGTTCTCTCTGTAACAGTACTTCTGCACCCCAGTCATCCACGTCTGCTCTCTGCAATGATTCTTCTGCAACTCCATCTCCAACTTCTGCTGTCTTCAATGATCCTTCTGCACCTCACTCTTCAAACTCTGCTTTCTGTAACAGTTTTTCTGCACCTCAGTCTCCAAACTCTGCTCTTGCAACCGTCGTTCTGCACCCAAGTCTCCAAACTCTGCTCTCTGCAACGATCCTTCTGCACCCCAGTCTCCAACGTCTCCTCTTCTTAACACTCCTTCTGCACCCCAGTCTCCAACCTCTGTTCTCTGTAAGGTCCTTTGGACCCCAGTTTCCAAACTCTGCTCTCTGTAACATTTTTTCTCCAACCCAGTCTCCAAACTCTGCTTTCTTCAACGGTCCTGCTGCAACCTAGTCTCCAACCTTTGTTTTCTGAAACAGTCATTTTGCTCCCAATTTACAATCTCTGCTCTCTGTAACAGTCCTTCTGTATTGCAGTCTCCAACTTCTGCACTATGTAATTATCGTTCTGCACCCTAGTCTCCAACCTCTGCTTTCTGTATCAGTCCTTGTGCACCACAGTCTCCAAACTCTGCTCTCTGTTACAGTCCTTTTGCACCTCAGTCTCCAAACTCTGCTTTCTGTAAGATCCTTCTGCAACCAAGTCTCCAAACTCTGCTCTCCATAACAGTCCTTCTGCACACCAGTCTCCAACCTCTGCTCTCTGCCACAGTCATTCTGAACCCCAGTCTCCAACATCTGCTCTCTGCAACAGTCCTTCTGCACCTCAGTCTGAAAACTCTGCTCTGTGCAACTATCTTTTTGTACCCCAGTCTCTAAACTCTGCTCTCTGCAACGATTCTTCTTCACCCCATTCTCCAACCTCTGCTCTCTGCAACAGTTCTTCTGCACCCCAGTCTTTAACATCTACTCTCTGAAACAGTCCTTCTACACCCCTGTCCAAATGCAGAAGAATGAGACCTGAACTATCGCTCACCCTGAAAAAAATCAACTAAAAATATATTAAAGACCCAGGCACTTGACCATAAATTATGCAGTTTCTAGGAAAAAACAAAGTCAATACTCCAACCTACTAGCAGAGGCAATGACTTTCTCAATAAGATGCCAAAGCTCAGGAGATAACATCAAATGTTAGCTAATAGGATGGCATCAAATTAAGAAGGTTCTGCACAGCAAAGGAGTCAATTTGAATATGAAGAGAGAACCTATGGAAAGGGAGAAAATCTTTATGAGGTGCTCTTCTAAAAGAGGATGAATATTCAGAATATTAATAAAGAACTCAAAAAACTTAACATCAAACCCACAATTATTAAATAACCCAATTATCAAATAACCCAATTACCAAATGGGAAACTAAATGAACTAAACAGACAAGTCTTAGAAGAAAATATGTGAGTGGCCAACAAATATATGAAAATACTTGCAAGTCAAGACTACCCTGAGATTTCATCTCACTTCAGTGACAAAGGCAACCACCAAGAATACAAACAGAAATGAGTGTGACAAGGAGAGAATTGGAGAGAAAGGAGCACTCTCACCCTGTTGGTGGGCATGTAAATCAGCACAACCACCACGGAAATCGGGATGGAGGCTCCTCAGGAGTAGCCATGGACCACCCTGCGACCCAGCTCTACCTCTGCTTGGTATTTATCACAGCGGATCGAAGTCATCATACTATAATGACACATACATGCCCATGAACCAGCCGAGGTGACATCAGTGGACGAATGGATAAAGAGCATCTGGTATATGCACACTGGAATTTCATTCAGCCATAAAGAAGAACAAAATTATGTCATGCTGGAAGATGGATGGATCTTCAGAACATTAAGGGAAATAAGCAACTCAGAAAGTTAAGGCCCTATGTTTTATTTCTCTTAAAGCTAGAGGGGTAAAAGGAAGGAAAGTTGGGAAGGGAGTCTCATCATGAAAGTTGAAGGAAGATCAGTAGAGTCAAGGCACCAGGGGAGGAGGTGAGGAAAAGGGAAATATTGGAATGATATTGGCCAAAGTTCACGGTTATTGTGTGTGCATGTTCAAATATGTGTCAGCAAATTCCACCATTATGGACCACTACAATGCACCAATGAAGTGTGAAAAGAAGAGTTTCACATTACATGGGACAGGCACTATTCTAGGAGAGTGTCCATTTTTTCCCATGTATAAATACCACGATCATTTACCACTGTCAAAAATCTCTACAGATTCAAATGTTCTGATCAATGCTCCACCACATGGCCTCTTCTACTTCAGGGTCCCCTTATTATCACAGGTCACAAAATCAAAGTTCTCTTTGCATTCATCCCATTCTACCTCTATCTATCTTTAAAATATCCAAAGCAAAATTTTCCAATATTGTTGTACTCTATTTAGTTGTTTGCCTTGTAATCTTAATTTCCTAACATGAAATTAAGTTAATATCTCCCTTTTTATTGAACATAGAAACCTTCCATTCCATTTACTATCATAAATATTGGAATAGAAGTTTTCATATATATGTATCTGTGATCATCTCTGATTATTTCTTAAAAGTAAAATTATAAGTCACCTGCTTTTAAATACATTGATCTATTTTTTCAGTAGAAATTTTTATTTTTTTAAGTTTTATAACATACAAGAAAATTTGACAAATGATATATACTTAGGTATTTTTCGTCTTTTGTATTATAAGATTTACCTCACCAAACATTACAGTTCCTGAAAAAAAAATGATTGATACAATTACCGATTATCTATCATGTTACCCATGCTAATCCGTGATCCATTGTTTTAAACTAAAATTTCTGTTTCTTTTTCAATCTTAAATGAAAAATATTATAGTAAAACTGTAGGCTCTTGGTCCAGATAGATGTGGATTGAAATCCATCTGTTTTTTACTAGATGTTGTTTGTAAAAAAGTCAGCTCATCTCTATTCCTCAATTTGTTCCTTGCTTAGGATATTAATGATGTCCATTTCACAACTGCTGAGAAAAGTTTTGAGATTCCTTAATAGAACGCCCGTAGCCCAAGAGTTAATAACAAGAATAAACAAATGGGACCTACTTAAACTAAAAAGTTTTTTCTCAGCAAGAGAAACAGTAAAAGAGGTAAATAGAGAGCCTACATCCTGGGAACAAATTTTTACCCCTCACACCTCAGATAGAGCCCTAATATCCAGAATGTACAAAGAACTCAAAAAATTAAACAATAAGATAACAAATAATCCAATCAACAAATGGGCCAAGGACCTGAACAGACACTTCTCAGAGGAGGACATACAATCAATCCACAAGCACATGAGAAAATGCTCAACATCTCTAGCAATCAGAGAAATGCAAATCAAAACCACCCTAAGATACCATTTCACTCCTGTAAGATTGGCAGCCATTATGAAGTCAAACAACAATAAGTGTTGGCGAGGATGTGGGGAAAAGGGCACACTTGTTCACTGCTGGTGGGACTGCAAAATGGTGAGGCCAATTTGGAAAGCAGTATGGAGATTCCTGGGAAAGCTGGGAATGGATCCACCATTTGACCCAGCTATTGCCCTTCTTGGACTATTCCCTGAGGACCTTAAAAGAGCACACTATACGGATACGGCCACATCAATGATTATAGCAGCACAATTCACAATAGCTAGACTGTGGAACCAACCTAGATGCTCTTCAATAGACGAGTGGATAAAAAAATTGTGGCAGCTATACACAATGGAGTATTATGCAGCACTAAGAAACGACAAAATCATAGAATTTGCAGGGAAATGGATGGCATTAGAGCAGATTATGCTAAGTGAAGCTAGCCAAGCCCTAAAAAACAAATGTCAAATGTCTTCTTTGATATAAAGAGAGCCACTAAGAATAGAACAGGAAGGAAGAGCATGAGGAAAAGACTACCAGTAAACTAAGACGAATGGGGGGAGAGAAAGGAAGAGAGAAGGGAAAACATATGGAAATGGTAGGAGACCTTCAGTGATACACAAAATTATAAGAGGTTATGAGGGGAAAGGGGTGGGGGGAAAAAAGGGGAGAGAATTGAACAACAGCAGAGGAGGTAGAGAGGGAAGATGGGAGGGGAGGGGAGGGGAGGGGGGATAGTAGGGGATAGGAAAGGTAGCAGAATACAACAGTCACTAATATGCCATTATGTAAAAACGTGAGTATGTAACAGAAGTGAGTCTGTATTATGTATTTGGGGAGTTCAAATCTCAATTGAGTCGAATGTATGAAAGATGATATGTCTTGAGCTCTGTAATGTTTTGAACAATCAATAAAAAAAAAAAAAAACTAAAAAAAAAAAAAAAAAAAAAAAAAAAAAAAAGAAAATATAGGTCCAAGCACACATTGAATGTACGTAAATCTTGATAATCCATGACTACAGAAGAATTATAAATAAATGTCAATTAATTAATATCCCATAAACATGTTCTGAATTGAATAAATGGAATTAGAAATATACCTAAAAATTAAATACTAAGAATAAATTCCCAAATAATTCACAGTATTAATAGATAAAAATATTTTTATTCTTATTATTATCCAAGAAACTAGTAGAACTAATAAGCAAACTTAGCAATTTTGCAGATATAAAGTGAAAATTCTCATATATACGTATCAAATTGTTGTATATACATATACTGGAATATTAGTTATTAATAAAATAATAAAATACTAAAAAAAAAAAAAAAAAAAAAAAAAAAAAAAAAAAAAAGTTTTGAGATAATATAAGCTATGTGTCTGGCACACTACATTTACTCAATTCCTTTTATCAAGTTAGAAAATGTCTATCCATTTTTTACTAGTAGTTTTTT
The DNA here is from genome assembly GCF_052094955.1 of Ictidomys tridecemlineatus. Lineage (NCBI taxonomy): Eukaryota > Metazoa > Chordata > Mammalia > Rodentia > Sciuridae > Ictidomys > Ictidomys tridecemlineatus. The sequence continues at coordinate 14,890 of NW_027521736.1, forward strand.
TTGTGTGTGTGTGTGTGTGTGTGTATGTGTGCTGGGTTTTGAATTCACAGCCTTATGCATACTAAGCATGCACTCTACCACTGGACTTTGCCCCTAGTTTCATTTAGTTATAGTTTTTATCATAAATAGATATTGAATTTTCTTATTTTCTCTGCATCTATTGAAATGATATATATTTTTTCTTATTTAGTCTGTTACTATGGAAATTCGGTTGATTGAATTTTTGAATATTGAACCAGCTTTGCATTCTGGGATTGATCTCAATTGACTGTAATGTTATCCTTATTCTATATGGCTGAGTTCAGTTTGTTAATATTGTTCCCTGCTTGCTTTTATGTATTCTATTTTCGCTGTTTTCCAGAGATAATCTATTTCTTGAAGAATTCTCAGCTGTATTCTACTGTTATTTTCAGTCAATGCATGTTAGTTTAGTAGTGGGAAACAGAGAAGAGATTTCTGATGTTTCCAAAAAGCCCTTCCTTAGGTACTGTAAACTCAGTCACAGAAATATGGCCTTCACAGTGACTCACTTTCTAGCAATATGGCTGAGCCTAGTTTTTATTCCTCCCAACCTTAGACATTTCGGCCTTTTCCTTTCCATACCTGCAAAGGTTTTCCGTTGAGTGTCCTAATGTAACAGTTTCTGTTACTCTTGCCCCTGAAGATTACAGCTTTTGTTCTATGCAAAAAATCAGGAAATGGGTCTGGGAGGAGTTTTGGCTGCTGTTGCTGCTCTTTGTCCCTCCACCTATCCAAGAAATGATACCGGTAAAGACACTTTCTCAGAATACTTCCCTATCTTCATGAGAGCATTTGGTGGAATCCATAGAGAAAAAGAAAAAATACAAACATCTTATGTCTATAGCCCTCTGGGTCTTTATGATCTTAAACCAGTCTATACTTAGTCTTTAGCAATCCATTAACTATTTTTATTTGAGTTTTTTTTATAAATAAACTCCTATATATCTAGTGGGTTCTCCCATAGTTAAAAAAATGCCTGGATTATTTTGGTTGCTTATCTCTCCCCAGACTTTGGTTAGCTGTTTGCCTTATTATCTTCATCCCTAATAAAGTCAAAAAAAGTCATTAATTTGCATTTTCTTCTGCTCTTTTTGGTTATTATAGTGATGAAAACAACATGCTTTCTAGCTATTTCAATAGATACTCAAGGTGAAATTTGAAGTCTATACACTTACTTTTCAAAAATATTTAGTAATTTCTAATTTAGTTAAATATGTAGTTATTCTATTCAAAACAATCCCATTCCTAGCATATTTCCAAGAAAATTAATGCACAATTCACAAAAATTCTTGTGTAAAAATTCATAATAACTCAAACAAATATTATGCCTTCAGCAGAAGGACAGAACACAAATCACGGTTTATCATGCAGTGGAATAATTCAGTTACTTTAGAAACACAAATACTGAAACATTAATAACATTGACAAATCTAAAAAAATTTTTCTGGGTAAAATAAGCCAGATACAAAATATATACTGTATGTTTCCTTTAAATAAAGTTCAAAAATTAGCAAAACAGCTATAAAGGTCAAGTAATAATGGTGGTTTTATTATTATTATTTGTTGGAGCTCAGGGGTGATATCAGTTGAATCATGAAGGAATTTTCTAAAGTGATGGAAATGTTTTATATTCTGATTTTTGGTAGTTCATATATATGTAATATATTATAAACCTGTACACTTTAGATCTGTGTATTCTTTGAGTACAAATTATAGTTCAATTTTTAAAAATAGCCTTATTTTAAAAATAAGTAATTAATGGGGAAGAGTGGTACCTGCCTGTAATCCCAGGCAATTGGGAGACTAAGGCAGGAGGATCATAAATTTGAAACTCTGCAAGGCCCCCCGCCCCAAATAATTGAAAGGGCTGGGGATATAGCTTCATGGTAGAGTGCCACTGGGTTCAATCCCCAGTACTGCAGTAAGTAAGTAAGTAAGTAAATTGATAAATAGAAGTGAAAGCATTTTTCCAGATGATTTTTAACTCAGGATTGGTTGGAACCACATCTAAATATTTTTATAGGTCTCTAAGTGGTTAAGTATTTTCTCCCATTTTTTGCATTTCTCTACTTCTTTTTTACCACAGTGATAGTCCAGGACATATCACATTTTACAAGTGACATCAGTTGTTTTCTGATCACAATCTGTTTGAAGCAGTGAATGTGATTGGTGGGTGCATTCGGTTTGTATCACAGATACAAAGCCTTGCTCACCATGATGGATGGGCGTGTGCATGTGTGTGTGTGTGTGTGTGTGTGTGTGTGTGTGTGTTATTGGTTGTGGGATTGATCTTGACTGAGAACAATGTTTTATAGTTAGTGGGATGGCAAGTTGGCATCTCAGGCAACATTGATGGCAGAAATCTCAAAGAATATAGCAGGAATCTGCCATTAAGGCTCAGCAAGCTCAGAACACTTTGTTTTCCTAATTGCTATAAATTGAACAAACCTCACTATTGAGCTTCTCTGAGAGCTGCATCACACTGGGGCGGGAGGAGGGAGCCCATTTCCATAGAGATGTACCCTGTTTCTATGGAGACTCCAGCTAGGCTTCAAGGGGCTGGTGGGATAGTACCAGTGGATGCTGCCAAGCCCTGGGTCATTCTGAGGAGCCTGCTACTTTAGGAGAGGTGGCAGGGTATCAGCCTATGGGGTCGGGACTAGGCTCTGTGAAGCTCTGTCAGGCCTGATTTTTAAGCAAGGTACTTGGCAATAGAAAACTCGGAAAACGTCCCACCCCCCACCATTTCATGGGCCACCAGAGAGCCCAGGTGTGTCTCTGGAAGCCAGGCTTGGGTATGAGCATGGACATCAATGATTGCAGAGTATTAACAATAGGGGCCCATAAATCTCTTTCAGGTGAGTGCAGATTGAAAACAGGGACATCTGGAGGGAGATAGACTGGGTTTTAGAAAATCATCAGATCTCTAAGTCTAGAACACGCAGATAGACCCACTCATGGAATTGTGCGTGTGAGTCCAAAGAGCAGGGGTCGATAACTGTGAAACCTGGTTCCCCAGGTTTAGACACACCTGTTTAGTTCAAAAGAGTGATCTGAGTGCTAAAACAAGATCAAAATGAAGTGGTCTTTATCTGAAGACGTGCTGTGTTGAAGGTGGGAGAAAATCTCTGAAGCCCTCATGGAGAAGGATATGGAGAACTTTAAAGTCCTAGTTGAAGAGGACATGGTAAAGACAACAAATCAGTTTGGGTAGGCTGGCTAGCTGGTGGGATCACTCAGGAAAACAGGAATATGTGAGGAATACCAGATGTAGAGGAGGCTTTGGTGGATTTGATTTGAGTAATGTTGAATGTGAGTTATCTGTGGGATAATCACGTGGAAATGCCCTTCACAGACAGCCTAGAACTGCAGGTGTGGATTTGGGAGTCATTGTCTTGAAGGCAACTGTTACAACAAAAGGGTGAATATGAAGTCCCCCAGGAGAATAGAGAAAGCAGAGAAGGAAATAGAGAAAGTAGGGATTCTTGTGATACTTGGAGTTCACGAAAATTGTAGTAAAAGTTTATCCAGAAATGACTAAAAACGCCACACTATCTAGGTCAGTTGTAGGTATCGCTTTCTCTAAATAATTTCCCTAAACAAGAGGTTACCTTATTAGCATTGATTTACAATAAATCAACTTTGAAATGGAGCTGGAAGCTACATGTACTTGACATTTCTTACGTTCTCTGTTTTCTCTATCAGCTACCTAGATGAACTTCAAGTCATTTAGAAATCAGTGACATGTACTTTCTTTTAACTACCCGTATCAAAAAGATCAATATGACAATATCTTTTATAGGTAGATATCTAGATGTTTTCAGAAAAAGAAATAAAATTTCACATAGAAGGCAGTTCCAGCAGATTTTACTATGGGAAATTGGTACATGGTCTGTGGATGTGTAAAAGGGAAAACTAAACGTAAATGTTCAGGGATTTAAAAATACAATCTCTGAAGTTGTGCATACTGCTATTGTAAAGGTCTTAAATATAAAGGTCAGTTCAGGAGGGACAATTTCACGGGGCATTAAAAAAATCTCCCAATGTATGTTTATATAATTTTATCTACATATAAGTTTATCCTTGATTTTACTGGCTAATTTCTTGTAGGTCACGGGTGTGGGGTAGGGTGAAGGATGATACTCAAACAATTTTCCTTATCCTCTATGCTCTTTATTAATGTAGGACATTAGATTGAATCATCATCATGGTCACCATTAGAATCCATTATTAACAATCATAACTCATGAATGACACTTTGACACAATATGTACTTGCTCCTTAGAATTTATATAATGCAGCATAGGAATTAGATCAACTTAATAGTAAATTCTCTGCTCTGCAATAATAATAACCATTATCATCATAATCATCTAGGGCATATTTCATAGAAAAATAATTTGAGTGTGAGTCTTCTTAGATTGCTTCAATACACATAAGTGCCTGACTTTAAAAACCTTGTTTAATGTAGTTTAAAAGTGGCATGTTTTTTGTATAAATTAGATTGAATATCGGATAATCCATTCTATAAAAACAGGGAATTTCTTTGAAAAGATGAATTTTTACATACCCGAATCCAATCAGGATTTTTCAAATTGAGTAACGAATAGAGACACACATTAGATAAAAATACCTAACACTTATTAAATGCCTATAAGACTTTTACATGCATTAACTTATTTGGTTTACACAACAACATATAAGATAACCTATTATCCCCATTTCACACAAAAAAAATTTAAATTAATGCACAATATATTAATGCAAGTAGGGAAACATCAATGAATCCCTTTAATTTGCATAATGTACATTAATTTGTACATATAATATGTATTAACGATTATGATTTAAGAAACAAAAAAGAAATTGACTCAGAAAATTTATCATGTAATAACTATTATTTGTAGTGATACTTTGTTACCTGATGATAATACCATATATTAGTATACTGTCTTATTATCTTCAATGCCCAGATATTCTTGTCTTTGGTTCTAATAATTCATTGCACATGATTAATAGGCCAACACAGCTTTCATTAAAATTCCAAATCTCAGGGCCTTAAGAAGCGTAAAGTATTTAAATTTCAGTAGAAAGTCGGTGCTTAAATTAAGCACAACTAATTTTAAAATCTAAATATAAATAAAATAAAATAAATAAGTCTAGAGTCTTAAAAGAAGAATTTTTTTTTTTTTGCTTTGGCAATAAATGAAATGTTTTCCTGACTAACCTTAGGGATTCATTTTCTCAAACAAAAAATAAAAATGGGCATGACCAAAACGAGGAAGAATGGTGTGATCATGAAAACCCTTATGCACATCAGGGAAACAATGATTCCTATTTGATCTCAATAGCACAAGCAATGATTAAAATCTTTAAATCCAATTTTCATGTTGCCCAGTAAATTGCTTAAAACACACACACACACACACACACACACACACACACACACACAGTACAAGGTCAATTTATTCAGAAAAATATCTGAATGATTTCAGGTACTTGTGGCAATGTGAATTTATTACTGTGAAATCTATGAGCTATCTGGCCTGGCCCAGAGTTGTCCTCATATCCTTCCATGTGGTGTGGGTGCTTGGAGACGAGGGAAAGATCAGAGGTCATTGTGCAGAACAGTTGGCCTCAGTCAGTGAGTTCCAAGTGTTCCCAGTGATGCTGGTAGAAGGACACACTTTGGGGAAGGCTGGGCTCTTTCACTTAACATGCAGTGATGCCCTTACCCCTAACTGGTAAGTTTAAAATCTTGACAAATTCACCAGGAAAAAGCCTCCCTCCTGTCTTGGAGATTCAGCACTCAATTCAGCATTTAACATCTCTTTCAGTTCTGTTTCTTTGGGGCCGGGGTGGAGGGGGGCAGTTACCGGAGATTGAACTCAGGGGCTTGACCACTGAGCCACATCCCCAGCCCTATTTTATATTTTATTTAAAGACAGGGTCTCACTGAGTTTCTTGGTGCCTTGTTTTTGCTGAGGCTGTCTTTGAACTCACTATCCTCCTGCTTCAGCCTACTGAGCTGCTGGGTTACAGGCGTGCACCACTGTGCCAGCTCTTTCAGTTCTTTTTATTTCACCTGTGCTTCTTCTAGCATAGAGGGGAAAGGGAAGACAAATAATTACCTCTTATGATATGTCAGAGCCTTCTAGTTATAGAATTCTTCAAAATAGAAAATTCTCTTTTCCATTTAGGATTTTAAAATTTTTTTCTTGGTAGTGGTTAGTTTCAATTCAAACCAATTTTGTTCCTATACAGAGTCTAATTTAGTCCTAAGCCAGATCTACTAAGAAACCCAAAGAGGATAAGATCTGATCCCTGTCCTGCTGCACCTCTCCCCTGACTCAGGCAATGGCAAGGCCCTACTGAGGTGGATGGCGCAAGGCGTCCATCCTCTGGAGGAGTGCAGTATGTTTCTGGGAATGGGCTGATTTGTTTTTGTATTCCTTTAATAAGTATAGTTTTGATTTCTCATATGACCATTAAGTCTAAAGGAAAAATCAGGACTTTCCCAATTAATGCAACTATTTCTAAAGCATAGATCTGTTTGCTCTAAATGCAATGATTCAGCTGTGGAGTGTAAATTGTTAATGTCTAAAAAAAAAAAAAAAACTCCCTGTATTCCTGTCAAGGAAGTTTTTGAGAAATTAAATTAAAATCTAGAGAAGGAAAATTGATGTTAAGAAGATAGATTAGTGCTTAGTACTGGGCAACTTGTTCTTGTTCCTGTGCACAATGGTTTGTGCTCTTACTTTTGTTTGATTACAAGTAATAACAAATCAACTACTTGCCGTAACCATGGCACCGGTTCCAGTCAGTAAGTCAAGAAAAAATAGTCAAGGTATAGGACAATAGTCTGGGACATTTGTAACTATTATTAAAAGTTAACTAAGCAGAAACAGCTCAAAGCAAAACTCGAACTGAAAGTACAAATACTTGCTTATGCATAAGCCAAGATACATTCTTCTATTCTAATTGTACCTATGTAATATTTTGTTTTGTTTGAATAATAATTCCTGTTTTGTAACCACAAAGTACTGTAAGCCTGCCAAAATGAAAAGTATATATGATCAACTTCACAAGTAAAGATTGGGATCAACACCTTCACTTTGGTGTCCGTGTTGTTTCTCCACCCCCTCTTTCGCCGACTCCTCACCATCCGTTCGTCTCCTGAGACCCCCTGTTGAAGTTGGTCTCCGACACTGTCCTTCAATCAACTTACAATCTAATGGGAAGGTGAACTCAATATGTGCAGGAAACTTGGTAACAATTCTATGTAATCTACAAATTATCATTATTTTCCCTTAGTGTTTGCTTGGGCAGCTCTGGGAATGGAGCACTTAATACTACTTGTCAAAGTCCCTCATTTCATCTTGAATATGCGCTCCTCCAGGTCCTAGTTGTGCCTCTCAATTGTGTTCTAAACACTAGGGCAACACCTTGTGTAAATGTGCACTCAGTAAAGGTTTGAAGAATGAAGAAGGTCTGTCAAGTACATCCATGGAGCAGAGTTTTTAAAAGATTCTTTAAATACGGTACTGTGTGGGACCTAAAGGATCTAACAGAGATTTGACAGAGGCGAGAGGACATTTCTGTTCAGTGGTTCTGGTGCAGATATCTTGCTGAGAAAAATAAAGCCTCTGTGGGCATAAGTGAGGGAGCATAGCCCAGCGGCTTCTGAGTAACTCAGTGTCTCCTGTCTCCTAAACATATTCCTTATGGAGACCATCAACTCAGTTCCCACAGAACAAGCAGCTCTGCATCTTTCTTTCCCAATCAGTCATCTGAAAGTCAGGTGACCGAGAATGAAGTCACTTATGAGTGGCCCCAAAATATAATATTTCTAAAGGAGGGGGTTGTGTATGAAGTAGATTACTCACTAGCTTCAGGGATTTATTACAGTTAATAAATTTCTTGCAACTCCCCTCCCCAAGAATCCATGTGTTGTAAGATAAAGATGAAAACCCCTAGTTAGTGAATTAATACGTTTCTAAACATAACTTCTTCTACAATAATAATTTTTATTTAAACAGATATTTTGGTAGGTCTGTTGTTATGCTATATTGTATCATAATGGGAATGTGTCCCTATACTTTCTCCCTAAAAATTATTCCTTTCTGTCCTGCTCATCAAAAGCAGAGGATTAACACTTAGCATTATCTATTGTTTACCATAAGTAATTTTCCAAACACATCATCTCACTTAAGGAATTTAGGCATCCCAGGGTTTCTGGTTATGTTTTGGGTTTTCTTCCAGTACTGGAGGCATCCAGCTAAATTCCTCAGGTTTTGTGATAACCTCTGAAGTTATTTCTACTCTGGCAATACAAGTAGTATTGTGGAAACTTAGACACACATAGAAAAGGTGCTACGATAGGTCATTACATAAATGCCATCAAAATGGTAATGAAAATATGTACAATATTCTGTAATATGTTTTTAAGGTGTAGGTATATCCTGATTCTGGGATAGAGTTTTTGAAAATTGTGATGATAAATAAACCACTTACCAGCAACTCTCACAGAGAAGCATAGATTTCTGGTTTTGGTGTGGCCCTTGCTGCTCTCCATACTAGCACCTGGGCTGCAAAGAAAGCTCTTGCTAAAACTTGCTGTTGGTCTCCATTCACCAGAAAACGTACCTGTTATTTTGAAAGTTGCCTGTAGCATATCTGTGGCCTCATGAAGGAGTCAAAATCCTCTTATCTCTCACAATTAATTTTCCTGTGATGGACATTTATAGAGATCTGGGGCCGACCTGTTGGGAATATGCATCGAGCCTTTCCTCTGTAGCTGCTCTGGTACTCCTCAGTGTGCAAACACAACTCAAGGGCAACGGCTTGAGTTCAACTGCAACAATGGAGAGCAGTTAATTCGCTGTTGGATTCATTAATGTCTTGGCAATCACCTGTTTCCAGCATGCAGCGAGAAGATCAGCGTCCTCTCTCTTCTGGGATGTGGGTGAGCGAAGTTCAGAGTGAGATTTCTGCTAAGAAGTTGTGGGTGGCTGAAACGTCAAGACTGCCTTCCCTTCCCGCTAGGGAGAGAGGGGGTCAGGGTAGGTGTACACTTATTGGGATGGATTTCGCACAACATATGAAGTTTTTCCTTAGCATTACATACTTTGCCAGATGGACAGATATCAGAAGCCACAATATTAAAAGCATCCCCACTATCTTCAGCTGATACACTCCTGCTAAGGGCTGATCCCCTACCAAACCCTGTATGACTTCGTGCCCCTTAATTTTATGATCCTGATGATGCTCATGACCTGGTGAAGAAAATGTTTGGTATGGAGTTTAAAAGTAGGGGAAAAAAAGAGTCATCAAACAGCTCTTTCGGGCACAGATGGAGAAAAGACAACAAGCTTGAAAGTCTTGTAGTATTTTACTGCACAAAAATAAAAATAAAAGTATTAGAAAAAGAGGTAAGTCTCTAAAACTTAAAATTTCCCATAATACAATGGGGTTTTCCTCATGCTTAGGAGAGACACATTAACAGTACTGCTAAAAGATCTTAAAATGATAAGCCATCAGGGAAAGGCAAAGCTAAAGCACATTTGATGAAGCACTTCACACATTCCAGGGTCGTCACAATAAAAGGAATGATAATGATGTGTTGTTAAGGGAGTGAGAAAATCAGAAGCTTTATTCACCACTCTTAATAATAAGGTAAGCTGGTTCCACTGGTCTGAAAATGATCTGGAACTTCTTTAGAAAGTTAAATATGGAGTTAACGATTCACCTCTTCCACTCCTACTTAGAAATTCATGATAAATAAAAAAGTTGTCCTCCAATGATTTGTACATGAATGTTTATATAATGTTCATATTATATATAATGTTCATATTATATATACGAATTTTATTCATATTAGTCAAAAAGTGAAAATGACCAGGCAGGTCTCTAACGTAGCTACTCAAGAAGCTGAGGCAGGAGGATCACACATTCAAGGACAATCTGGGCAAATTTGCAAGACCCTGTCTCAAAACAAAATTTTTTAAAGGGTTGGGCTTTGGCTTAGTGCTAGAACATTGTTTAGTGTGAAGGAGGCTCTGGGTTCAATCTGCAGTAGGACACCCACACAGACACAAAGTAAAAATTACTATCCAGTGGGAAATGAACAAAGAAATGTGGCAATTTTGTAAGATGAAAATCAGTCACTATAAGGAGGAATAAACTAAAATACTAATACAAGGTACAATATAACTGAAAATTGCAAACATCCTAAGTGAAAGGAGTCAGATAAAAAAGGCATATATGGTATTACTTCATTAAAAATATCAACAGAAACTCGAGTGTATACACAGGTCTTTCCACATGTGAAGGAGAAACACAGAAATTGTGTTTATTTAAAACTTAGAATCAAGATCCATTAGGAAAATGCAAGTCAAAGTCACATTGCACATAGCACTTCACATTCACTAGTGTTTGCTAGAGCTGCAATATTGGGGGAAAGGAGATTGACTGCTTTGGGTATAGGCTTTTTTTGGAGAGAAAAGTAATAAAAATATTCTGAAATACCTGTGGATTAGAGAACCCAGGTGAGGTCACAATGTGTCACATAATTAGCACAGTGTGCTTCCCCTGGTTGGAGAAGCACCACAGTGTTCATGAGACACTGTGTATTGAGAGAGCGCTCTTGTAATTGCTGCTTAAGAGTTAACATATTTCTACCACTAAGACATTTCCTAGAATGGAACCATCATCTTGTTCTAATCTCACTATACACTCTGTCTCCCAGCAAGCTTCCTCAGGGGACTCTGGACCTCGTAGCTTCTCAGGCTGTGAATGATGGGCTTCAACATGGGGTTCACCACACAGAAGAGCACAGAGACCAGGGTGTCCGTGTCCAGCATTCTCTGAGCCTGTCATAGTGGAAGTTGGCTGTTCCATAGAATACCACCATGACAGTGAGGGGGGACGCACAGGTGGAGAAGGCCTTCCTTCTGCCCTGGGCAGAGGGAATCTGCAGGATGGCCGACATGATGAGTGCATAGGAGCCTGCATTGAAGAGGCAGGAGCTCAGGCCCATGGTGGCACTGACAACGTGGAGCGCAGACTCGTTTACAGAGGTGTCTGAGCAGGAGAGCTTCAGGAGCAATGGGGTGTCACAGAGAAAGTGGCTGATCTGGTGGGGCCCACACAGAGTGAGTGTGATGGCCAGCACCGTGTGTGTGACCAAATTCACCAGCCCACACAGCCAGGACCCAGTCACTAGGCCAACACAGACCTTCACACTCATGATGACTGGGTACTGAGGAGGACAGCAGATGGCCACACAGCAGTCATACTGGCTACACAGCCAGTAAGACGCCTTCTGTGCAAGCACTTGTCACCAATAAGAAGATCTGGGAAAGGCAGCCCTCATAAGAAATGGCCTTCTTCTCCCAGATGATGTTCACCAGCAGTACTGGGAGGGTGGTGGATGTGTAGCAGACGTCCAAGAACCTCAAATTGCTGAGGAAAAAGTACATTTGAGTGTGGAGAGCAGGATTGACCCTGGTGGCCACTATTATGAGCATGTTCCCCAGGAGAGTGGTCAGGTAAATGACCAGAAAGAGCAGGAAGAACCAGCCTTGTAGGTTGGAGTGGTTGGAAAATCCCAAGAAGATGAATTCACTGACAAATGATTGATTGCTCATTTCCAATGTTGTCATAGCTACAAAACAGAGAAAAAAGAGACCATGATGAGAATGGACTGAAAGCACCTCAAACAGGCTTGTTAATCTGCAGCAACATGGCAAATAATATCAAATTAAAAGCAGCCTGGAGACTGATAACCTGTGAAACTGGTCTCAGGGAATCAGAGCCATGGAGCCGCACACATTTGCAGGGCTGATGGTGGGTGGGAGTAACCAGAGAATTGCTAGAAGCCAACAGAAAGCCATTCGACCTCACCATGGTGTGAAGTCATTTTTTACTGTCTCAGTAATCTCTGTCTCCTGTTGTCCTTTTATGTAAACATAGGATTTTTGGAGAAGTTCATTTTCATTGCAAATGTGAAGAAAAAAATTTACAAAGCAGAGTCATCATCTGCAGAAGCAGTCGGTGTTGCCTTCAGTGTTTTCCAATGTAGAGTTTTTCTCATTTTACATCAATCTTGATCTCTGTGTTCGGAAAGGCAGAAGTTAACTATTTCTGTACAATGCTGAAATTATCAGGGCCAGAGCAAAATAGAGGAAAGAAGTTGATGAAGTGGGGTTGGACTGGCTATCTTAAGTATACAGGGAAGATAAGTGGAGTAGAAGGAGAATGAGAGGGCAGAGAGGTTTGGGAAGGGAGGAAATGTGAAAGGTCTTTATGCAGATCATGTTATGTGCACATGGAAGTCTACCACAGGGGACTGCACCTGTATGTATATGTAGAAAGCACCAGTCGGAAATTAACAGATAAATGACCCAAAGAAAGATCAGTAGAGAAAGTAGAATGGGGGCAGGAAGGGGAGGGAGATGGGGGTGGGGACTGAATGGAGTAAATCAGATTCCATGCACGTAGGATCTTTTCCAAATCAACCCAACTTCTATGCATAACTATTATGCTCTAATAAAAAATTTAAGAAGATGACATGATCCTATCAGCAAAGAGTGAGATTTGAATTCTTCTTGACCTATTTATATACCTTTAATTTCTTTTTTTGTCCAATGGCTCTGGTAATTTCAAGGATGAAGTTGAATAGAAGTGGTGAAAGAGAAGGCACCCTGTATTCTTCCAGTTTTTAGAGTTAATGCTTTCAACCTTTCTCCACTTAGAATGATGCTGCCTTGGGTTTAGCATAGATAGCTTTTACAATGCTTTTACAAAGTTCTTTCTGTCCCTAGTGTTTCTACTGTTTTGACAGGTAGGGGTGCTATATTTTGTTAAATGCTTTTTCTGCATCTATTGAGATGATCAATAAACTTACATCTCTCTTAAATAAACTTAATCTCTCCCCTTTGGCTAAACATTCAGATCATCTCCAGTCCTATAAATATTTTAATGAACATTTTCCTACATAAACATATGTGACCATTTCGAATTATCGCTTCAGAATAAAATTTAAATCCCACATAAAAGAATTTGTTGTGCAGTTTCTATTTAAAACTAGCTCATTGGAGACATTATATTAAGTAAAATAAGCCAGACACATAAAGAGAAATAGCAGTTTTTCACTTATTTGTGGAAGCTAAAAAGTTGATCTCAGAGAAGTAGGGAGTAGAGCGGTGGTTATTGGAGCCTGGGAGAGAATCACAAAAATCATTGTGAGTCTGATTTCTCAAAGAAGCATGTGAAGGACTTCCTGAAACATGCCCTCTGAGTGTGGTCTTTAAAAAAAAATAAGAGTGGACTTCTAACAGGGTCCTCAGAAAATCTCTCTTCTCTCCTCAGTTGGCAGCAGGAGGTCCATGGGTCTGGCTGCCTAGGAGCTAGCTGTGGTGTTCAAATGGGCAGGACCAAGACGGCTGGAGAATCTCAATAATCACTAGTAGACCGCATTCTAGGTGAGGGCAGGCTGGAAACAGGCCATCCAGAAGGAAATGGCTTGAGCTCTGAAAATGACAGAATCTGTGGATTTAGGAAACCAAATCCACTCATAACACCTACTCCCTGGGTCAGTCCATGGTTGCCACAGTAAACACAGGCCTGACCAGAACAACTCGGAGGGGGAGATGCACTCTGGCCTCTTGGCTTGGAGGTTTGGTCTGGGGCCAGCTGACCCATTGCTGCCAGCCTGAGATGAGGTGAAACACCAAGGTGGAAGGGAACAAGGGGGGAAGCGTCCCTAGCTCATGGCAGCCAGAAGGTTGGGGCGGGTGAGGGTACGGGAAGAGACAGTTCGCAGGGGACAAGATGTGATTCCCCAGGGCATGTCCCTGGCCACACTCCACCTGCCCACACTCCTCTCAGTGCAGTGGGCCTTTCAGATAATTAACCCACAAAATGGATGGATACACAGATTAGGTCACAAGTCTCACAGTCTAATCATTTCACCTCTGAACACTGCTATTGTGGCTGACTTTGAGCTTTTGGTGGGCAGATACCTTATTTCTAAGCCATAATAGTCCCTACAGTCCATGTGCTTTTCTTAGAATACCTTCATGTAGTCTGGGAGAGTAATCAGATGCCAAAACAAGATAAAAAGGAAATATCTGGTGACTGAAGATGTGACATTTGAAGATGTGACATCTAAAGAGGTGCCCTGGGTGGAGCATTTTAAGGTCCTGGTGACGAGGACACAAGAGGGGACCTGGTTTGTGGGGTAGCTGTGTGGCAGTGGGATGACTCATTAAAACTTAAAAAAAATGAGAAGGAGCATGTCTAGGGAGAGAAAAGGAGGGAAGGAGGTTGGGCCTGGAGTCTGGGTACCTGCGGGGTCTCCCCGAGAAGATTCCAAGAGGCAGCGGGACAGGTTTCCAGGAGATAGGCCTGGGAGTCATGGCTTAGAGTGACTGTGGAAGTCACAGGTGCTCATAAAGCCAAAAAAGAGCAGGGTTAGGAGGGAGGGCCTGATGGACTGTACGGAAAAGAAGGTGTCCAGAAGGAGGCTCACCAGCTATCAGCAATCATTCTGCACCACAGTGTCAAAGCTCTGCTCTCTGTACCAGGCCTTCTGCAACCCAGTCTAAAACCTCTGCTCCCTGTAACAGTCATTCTGCACCCCAGTCTCCAACCTCTGCTCCCTGCAACAATCCTTCTCCACCCAAGTCTCCAAGTTCTAATCTCTGAAACACTCCTTCTGCAACCCAGTCTCCAACATCTGCTCTGTGCAACAGTCCTTCTGCACCTAGGTCTGAGAACTCTGCTCTTTGCAACAATCATTCTGCACCCCAGTCTCCAAACTCTGCTCTCTGTAACAGTCCTTCTGCACCTCAGTCTCCAAACTCTGCTCTCTATAATATCCTTCTGCACACCAGTCTCCAAGCTGTGATATCTGTAACAGGCCTTCTGCACCACAGTGTCCAACCACTGCTCCCTGCAAGAATCTTTCTGCACCCCAGCCTCCAATTTCTTCTCTCTGAAATAGTCCTTCTGCACCCCACTCTTGAACATCTGCTCTCTGCAACAGTCCTTCTGCACCTAAGTCTGAAAACTCTGCTCTCCTCAACAATCATTCTGCAACCCAGTCTCAAAACTCTGCTCTCTGTAACAGTCCTTCTGCACCTCAGTCTCCAAACTCTGCTCTCTATAATATCCTTCTGCAACCCAGTCTATAAACTGTGCTATCTATAAAAGTCCTTCTGCAACCCAGTCTCCAAAATCTGCTCTCTGTAACAGGCCTTCAGCACCCCAGTCTCCGACCTCTGCTCTCTGTAACAGGCCTTCTTCACCCCAGTCTCCAACCTCTTCTCTCTGAAACGACCATTCTGCACCTCAGTCTCCAAATTCTTCTATCTGCAACAGTCCTTCTGCAATCAGTCTCCAAAGTCGGCTCTCTCTAAGATCCTTCTGCACCCCAGTCTCCAAACTCTGCTCTCTGTAACAGTCCGTCTGCACCTCCGACTCCAACCTCTGCTCTGTGTAACAGTTTTTCTAAGCCTCAGTCTGAAAACTCTTCTCTTTGCAACGATTATTCTGCACCCTAGTCTCCAATCTGTGCTAACAGTAACAATCCTTCTGCATCCCAGGCTCCAAAATCTCCTCTCTGTAACAGTTCTTCTGTACCGCAGTCTCCAAACTCTGCTCTCTGCAACGGTCCTGCTGCACCCCAGTTTCCAACCTCTGTTCTCTGCAACAGTCTTTAGCACCCAAGGCTCCAAACTCTGCTCTCTGTAACAGTTCTTCTGTACCGCAGTCTCAAACTTCTGCTGTCTGTAATGGTCCTTCTGCACCCCAGTCTCCAAACTCTACTTTCCATATCAGTTATTCTGCACCCCAGTCTCCTACCTCTGCTCTCTGTAACAGTCCTTCTGCACCTAAGTCTCCAACCTCTGCTCTGTGCAACAGTCCTTCTGCACCCCAGTCTTCAACCTCTTTTCTCTGCAACAGTCCTTCTACACCCCAGTCTCGAACCACTGCTCTCTGCAACAGTTCTTCTGCACCCCAGTCTCCAACCTCTGCTCTCTGCTACAGTTCTTCTGCACCCCATTCTCCAACCTCTGCTCTCTGCAACATTTTTTGTGCACCCCTGTCTCCAACTTGTGTTCTCTGTAACTGTCCTGCTGCAACCCAGTCTCCAAACTCTGCTCTCTGTAGCGATCCTACTGCACCTCAGTCTTCAACCTCTGCTCTATGCAACAATCCTTCTCCAACTCAATCTCCAAGTTCTGCAATCTGTAACGGTCCTTCTGCACCCCAGGCTCCAACCTCTGCTCTCTGAAAATATCCTTCTGCACCTCAGTCTCCAAACTCTTCTCTCAATAACAATCCGTCTACACCCCAGTATCCAACATCTGCTCTCTGCATCGATCCTTCTTCTCCCCAGGTTCCAAACTCTGCTCTCTTCAATGGTTCTTCTACACCCCAAATTCCGACCTCTGCTCTGTGTAAGAGTCCTTCTGCACCTCAGTCTCCAAATTCTGCTCTCTGCAACAGTCCTTCTGCACCACAGTCTCCAACCTCTGCTCTTGGTAACAGTTCTTTTGCACCCCAATCTTCAAACTCTGCTCTCTGTAAACTCCTTCTGCACCCTGTCTCCCCACTCTGATCTCTGTAACAATCCTTCTGGAACTCAGTCTCCAACCTCTGCTCTCTACAACCGTCCTTCTGCTCCTAAGTCTCCAACCTCTAATCTCTCTTAATGTCCTTCTGCACCTCAGTCTCTAAACTCTGCTCTCTGTAAGATCCTTCTGCAACCCATTCTTCAAACTCTGCTCTCTGTAACGGTTCTTCTGCACCCCTTTCTCCAAACTCTGCTCTCTGTAACAGGCCTTCTGCACCCCAGTCTTCAAACTCTGCTCTCTGTTACAGGCCTTGTGCACCCAAGTCTTTAACCTGTGCTCTCTGCAACAATCCTTCTGCACCCCAGTCTCCAAACTCTGCTCTCTGTAAAAGTCATTCTGCACTCCAGGATCCAATATCTGCTCTCTGCTACAGTCCTTCTGCACCTCAGTTTGAACACTCTGCTCTCTGGAACAATCCTTCTGCACCCCAGTTTCCAAACATTGCTCTCTGTAACAGACCTTCTGAATCTCAGACTCCAAAATGCTCTAAGTAAGATCCTTCTGCAACCCAGTCTCGAAACTGTGCTATCTGTAACAGTGCTTCTGCACCCCCAGTATCAAAACTCTGCTCTCTGTAACAGACCTTCGGCACCCCACTCTCCAAATTCTGCACTCTATAATAGGCGTTCTGCAACCCAGTCTCCAACATCTTCTCTCTGCAACGATCCTTCTTCACCTCAGTCTCCATCCTCTGCTCTCTGCAAAAATCTTTCTGCACCCAAGTCTCAGACCTCTGCTCTCTGTAACAATCCTTCTGTATCGCACTCTCCAACCTCTGCTCTCTGGAACTGTCCTTTTGCACCCCAGTCTCCAATGTCTGCTTTCTGTATCAGTCCTTCCGCACCTCAGTCTCCATCCTCTGCTCTCTGCAACAGTCCTTCTGCACCCCAGTCTCCAAACTCTGCACTCTGCAACATTTGTTCTGCACCCCAGTCTCTAAACTTTGCTCTTTGTAACTGTCTATCTGACCCCAGTCTCCTACATTTGCTCTCTGAAACGATCCTTCTGCACCTCAGTCTCCAACCTTTGGTCTCTGCAACTATCCTTCTTCACCTCAGTTTCCAATCTCTGCTCTCTGTAAGGATCTTTCTGCAACTCAGTCTCCAACCTCTGCTTTCTGTGACAGTCCTTCTACACCCCAGTCTCCAACATCTGCTCTCTGCAACAATCCTTTTTCTACCCAGTCTTCAATCTCTTCTCCCTGTAACAGTCCTTTTGTATCGCAGTCTCCAACCTCTTCTCTTTGTAACGGTCCTTCTGCTCCCCACTTGCCAACCTTTGCTTTCTGTAACAGTCCTTCCGCACCCCAGTCTCTAACCACTTCTCTCTTCAAGGATCCTTCTGGACCTAAGACTCTAAACTCTGCTCTCTGCAACAGTCCTTTTGCACCCCAGTCTCCAGATTCTGCTCTCTGTATGATCCTTCTGCACCCCAGTCTCCCATATCTGCTCTCTGCAACGATCCTTCTGCACCCTAGTCTCAAACCTCTTCTCGCTGCAACAGTCCTTCTGAATCCCAGTCTCCAACATCTGCTCTCTGAAACAGTCCTTCTACACCCCAGTCTCCACACTCTGCTCTCTGGAACAGTCCTTCTACACCCAAGTCTCCATACTGTGCTCGCTCCAACGATACTTCAGCACCCCAGTCTCCAACCTCTGGTCTCTACATCAGTTCAATTGCACCCCAGTCTCCAACCTCTTCTCTATGTAACTGTCCTTCTCTACCAGAGTCTCCAACTAATGTTCTCCATAAGGGTCCTTATGCACCCCAGTATCCAACCTCTGCTTCCTGTATCTGTGGTTTTGCACCACAGTCTCAAAACTCTTCCCTCTGTAACAGTCCTTCTGCAAGTCAGTCTGCAACCTCTGCTCTCTGCAACAGTCCTACTGCACCCCAGTCTCCATCCTCTGCTCTCTGCAACAGTACTTTGCACCCCAGTCTCCAACCTCTGCTCTCTATAACAGTCCTTATGTACTGCATTCATCAACATCTGCTCTCTGTAAGGGTACTTCTACACCCGAGTCTCCATCCTCTGCTTTCTGTATCAGTCCTTCTGCACCCAAGTCTCCAACCTGTGCTCTGTGTAACTGTACCTCTGCACCTTAGTCGCCAAACTTTTCTCTCTGCTACAGTTTTTCTAGACCCCTGTCTCCAACCTCTGCTCTCTCTAACAATCCTTCTGCACCTCCGTCTACAACGTCTGCTCTCTGCAATGGTCCTTCTGCACCTGAGTCTCCAATTTCTACTCTCTGATACAGTGCTTCTACACCACAGTCTCCAAACTCTGCTCTATGTAAGATCCTTCTGCAACCCAGTATCCACACTCTGCTCTCTGTAAAAGACCTTCTGAACCCCAGTTTCCAAACTCTGGTCTCTGTATCTGTCCTTCTGCACCCCAGTCTCAAAACTCTGCTCGCTGCAACAGTCCTTGTGCACCCCAATCTCCAACATCTGCTCTCTGCAACAGTTCTTCTGTACCTCAGTCTGAAAACTCCGCTCTCTGCAATAATCCTTCTGCACCCAGTCTCCAACCTCTGCTCTCTATTACAGTTCTTCTGTACCTCAGTCTCCAACTTCTGTTCTGTATCAGTTCTACACCGCTGTCTGTCACATCTGCTTTCTGTAACAGTCCTTCTTCACCTCAGGCTTCAACCTCTGCTCTGTGTAACAGTCCTTCTGCACCCCAGTGTCCAACCTCTGCTCTCTGCAACGATCTTTCTGCATCCCAGTCTCCAACATCTGATCTCTGCAACAGTCCTTCTGCACCTCAGTCTGAAAACTCTGCTGTCTTCAACGATCCTTCTGCACCCTAGTCTCCAAACTCTGCTCTCCTTAACATTCCTTCTGCACTTCAGTCTCCAAACTCTGCTCTACGTAAGATCCTTCTGCACCCCAGTCTGTAAACTCTGCTCTCTGTAACAGGCCTTCTGCACCCCAGTCTGTAAACTCTGCTGTCTGTAACAGGCCTTCTTCAACCCAGTCTCGAAACTCTGCTCTCTGTATCAGTCCTTCAGTACCCCAGTCGCAAACCTCTGCTCTTTGTAAGAGTCCTTCTGCATCTCAGTCTTTTACATCTGCTCTCTCCAACAGTCCTTCAGAACCCCAGATTCCAACTTCTGGTTTCTGCAACAGTCCTTCTACACCCCAGTCTTTAACATCTGATATCTGAAACAGTCCTTCTGCACCCCAGTGTCCAAACTATGCTCTCAGTAATAATCTTTCTGTGCCTCAGTCTCCAACATCTACTCTCTGTAATAGTCCCTCTGCACCTCACTCTCCAACAACTGCTCTCTGTAAGTACCTTCTGCAACCCAGACTCCAAACTCTGCCCTCTGTAACAGTCCTTCTGCACGCCTTCTGCCAACTCTCCTCTCCATAACAAACTTTCTGCACCTAAGTCTCTGCTCTCAATAACAGTGCTTCTGCACCCCAGTCTTCAAACTCTACTTTCCATATCAGTTATTCTGCACCCCAGTCTAAAACCTCTGGACTCTGTAACAGTCTTTTTGAACCTCAGTCTCCTACCTCTGCTTTCTGCAACAGTGCTTCTGCACCCCAGTCTCCAACCTGTGCTCTCTGAAACTATCCTACTAAACCCCGGTCCTAAAACTCTGGTCTCTGTAGCGATCCTTCTGCACCTCAGTCTCCAACCTCTGCTCTGTGCAATGATCCTTCTGCATCCCATTCTCCCACATCTGCTCTCTGCAAAGGTCCTTCTGCACCCCAGTCTCCAAACACTTCTCTCTGTAACAGTCCTGCTGTACGGCAATCTCTGAACTCTTCTCTCTATATCGGTCCTTCTACACCCCAATTTTCAAACTCTGCTCTTTGTAACAGTCCTTCTAGGCTCAATCTGAAATTTCTGCTCTCTTCAACAATCCTTCAAAACCCCAGTCTCCAAACTGTGCTATCTGTAACAATCCTTCTGCACACCAGTCTCCAACATCTGCTTTCTGTAACAGGTTTTCTGCAACCCAGTCTCCAAACTCTGCTTTCTGTAACAGGTCTTTTGCAACCCAGTCTCCAAACTCTGCTTTCTGTAACAGGTTTTCTGCAACCTAGTCTCAAAACTCTGCTCTCTGAAACGATCCTTCTGCATCCCAGTCTCCAAAGTCTGCTCGCTATAAGATCCTTCTGCACCCCGTTCTCCAAACTTTGCTCTCTGTAACAGTCATTCTGCACCTCAATCTCCAAACTTATCTCTCTGCAACGGCCCTTGTGCACCCCAGTATCCAACCTCTGTTCTCTGCAGCTGTCCTTCTGCACCCCAGGCTACAAAATCTGCTCTCTGTAACAGTCCTTCTGCACCCCAGTCTCCAAACTCTCCTTTCCGTATCAGTTATACTGCACCCCAGTCTAAAACCTTTGCTCTCTGTAACAGTCTTTCTGAACCTCAGTCTCCAACCTCTGCGCTCTGCAACAGTCCTTCTGCACCCCATTCTCCAACCTCTGCTCTCTGCAAACGTTTTATTATACTCCAGTATCCAACATCTGATCTCTGCAATGATTTTTCTGCACCCCAGTCTCCAACCTCTGCTCTCTGCTACAGTCCTTCTGCACCCCAGTCTTCAACCTCTGCTCTCTGCAACATTTCTTCTGCACCCCAGTCTCAAACCTCTGCTCGTTGCAACAATACTTCTGCACCCGAGTCTCCAAGCTCTGTTCTCTGTAACAGTCCTTCTGCACATCAGAGTCCTACCTCTGCTCTGTGTGACGATCCTTCTTCAACCTCTGCTTTCTGTAACAGTTCTTCTGAACCCAAATATTCAAACTCTGTTCTCTGTAACACTCCTTCTGAACCCAGTCTCCATCCTCGGCTTTCTGTAAGAATCCTTTGACACCCCTGTCTTTAACCTCTCCTCTCTGTAAAAGCCCTTCTGCACCCCCAGTCTCCAACCTGTGCTCTCTGTAACAGTCCTTCTGCACCCCAGTCTCGAACATCTGCTTTCTGCAACGATCCTTTTTCTATAAAGTCTCCAAACTCTGCTCTCTTTAAAAGTCCTTTTGTATCGCATTCTCCAAACTCTTCTCTTTGTAACGGTCCATCTGCTCCAAAATTGCCAAGCCCTGCTTTATGTAACAGTTACTTCTGCACCCCAGTCTTCAATCTCTTCTCTCTGTAACGATCCTTCTGCACCTCTGTCTCCAAAGTCTGCTCTCTGTAACAGGCCTTCTGCACCCCAGTCTCCAAATTCTGCTCTCTGTAACAGTCCTTCTGTACCGCAGTCTCCAACCTCTTCTCTCTATAAGGGTACTTCTGCACCCCAATTGCCAACCTCTGCTTTCTGAAACAGTCCTTCTGCACCTGATACTCCAACCTCTGCTCTCTGTAACAGTCCTTCTAAGCCTCAGACTAAAACCTCTTCTCTCTGTAACAATCCTTCTGCACCCCAGTCTCAAATATCTGCTCTCTGTAACAGGTCTTCTGAAACTCAGTCTCCAAAGTCTGCACTCTATAACAGGCCTTCTGAACCCCAGTCTACAACCTCTTCTCTCTGCAATGATTGTTCTGCACCTCAGTCTCCAACTTCTGCTCTCTGCAACAGTTCTTCTGCCCCCCAGTCTCCAAACTCTGCTCTCTGTAAGATCTTTCTGCCCCCCGTTCTCCAAACTTTGCTCTCTGTTACAGTCATTCTGCACCTCAGTCTTCAACCTCATCTGTCTGAAACGACCCTCCTGCACCCCAGTATCCAACCTCTGTTCACTGCAGCAGTCCTTCTGCACCCCAAACTACAAACTTTGCTCTCTGTAACAGTCATTCTGCACCCCAGTCTAACTCTAATTTCCGTGTCAGTAATTCTGCACCCCAGTCTAAAACCTCTGCTCTCTGTAACAGTCCTTCTGCACCTCAGTCCCCAAACTCTGCTCTCTGCAACAGTACTTCTGCACCCAGTCTCAAAACTCTGCTCTGTGCAAAAGTCCTTCTACACACCAGTTTTCCACCATCTTCTCTTGCAACGATCCTTCTGCATCCCAGTCTCCAACGTCTGCTCTCTGCAACAATCCTTCTACACCCCAGTCTCCAAACTCTGCTCTCTGCTACAGTCCTTCTGCACCCCAGTCTCCAACCTCTGGTCTCTTCAACATTTCTTCTGCACCCCAGTCTCCAACCAGTACTCTGTAACTATCCTACTGCACCCCGGTCTCCAAACTCTGCTCTCTGTAGCGATCCTTCTGCACCTCAGTCTCCAACCTTATTCTCTGCAACGATCCTTCTGCACCCCAGTCTCCAACGTCTGTTTCTCTGCCACAGTCCTTCTGACCCCAGTATCCACCCTCTGCTCTTTGTAACTGTACTTCTGCACCGCAGTCTCCAATCTCTGCTCACTGCAACATTTCTTCTGCACCCCTTTCTTCAAACTGTGCTCTCTGTAGCTGTCTTTCTGACCCCAGTCTCCAACCTCTGCTCTCTGTAACAATCCTTCTGCACCTCAGTCTCCAACCTCTGCTTTCTGCAACGATCCTTCTGCACCTCAGTTTCCAATATCTGCTCTCTGAAACGATCCTTCTGCACCACAGTTTCCAACCTCTGCACTCCATAACAGTCCTTCTACAACTAGTCTAAAAACTCTTCTCTCTGTACCAATCCTTCTGCACCTGAGTCTCCCACCTCTGCTCTCTGTAACAGTCCTTCTGCACCTCAGTCTCCAACCTCTGCTCTCTGTAACAGGTTTAGTGAACCCCAGTCTCCAACCTCTGCTCTCGGTAACAGTTATGCTGCACCCCAATCTCGAATCTCTGCTCTTTGTAACAGTCTTTCTGCACCCCAGTCTCCAACATCTTTTCTCTTCAACGATACTTCTGAACCTCAGTCTCAAATCTCTGCTCTCTGCAACAGTCCTTCTGCACCCCAGTCTCCAGATTCTGCTCTCTGTAAAATCCTTTTCCATCCCTTTCTCCAACCTCTCCTCTCTATAACAGTTCTTCTGCACGCCAGTATCCAACCTCTGCTCTCTGTAAAAGTCCTTCTGCACCTCAGTCTCCAACCTTTGCTCTCTGTAATGGTTTTTCTGCACCCTAGTCTTCAACATCTGCTTTCTACAACAATCCTTCTGCACCAAAGTCTCCAAACTCTGCTCTCTATAACGGTCCTTCTGCACCCAATTGCCAACCTCTGCTTTCTTTAACAGTCCTTCTGCACCTCAGATTCCAACCTCTGCTCTTTGTAACAGTCCTTTTTAATCCTCAGTCTGAAACCTCTGCTGTCTGCAACAATCCTTCTGCACCCCAGTCTTCAAACTTTGCTATCTGTAACAAATCCTTCTGCACCCCAGTCTTCAACCTCTGCTCTCTGTAACAGGCATTCTGCTCCCCAGTCTCCAACCTGTTCTCTCTGCAACGATTCTTCTGCACCTCAGTCTCCAACCTCTGCTCTCTGCAACAGTCTTCTGCACCCCAGGCTCCAAACACTGCTCTCTGTAACAGCCTTTCTTCACCCGAGTCTTCAAACTTCTGCTCTCTGTAACAGGTCTTCTGCACGCCAGTCTCCAGCCTGTGCTCTCTGCAATGATCCTTCTGCATCCCAGTCTCCAAACTCTTCTCTCTGTAACAGTTCTTCTGCACCCCATGATTCAACATCTGCTCTCTGAAACAGTCCTTCTGCACCTCAGTCTGAAAACTCGGCTCTCTGCAAAATCCTTCTGCACCCGAGTTTCCAAACTTTGCTCTCTGTAACAGTCCTTCTGAACCTCAGTCTACAAAATGCTCTCTATAATATCCTTCTGCAACCCAGTCACAAATTGTGCTATCTTTAACAGTCCTTCTTCTCCTCAGTCTACAAACTCTGCTCTCTGTAACAGGCCTTCTGCACCCAGTCTCCAACCTCTTCTCTCTGCAAGGATCTTTCTTATCCTCAGTCTCCAACCTTTGCTCTGTGCAACAGTCCTTCTTCACCCTAGTATCCAACTTCTGCTCTCTGTAACAATCCTTCTGCAACTGAGTCTCCAACCTCTGCTCTCTGCAAAGGTTCTTCTTCACCGCAGTCTCCAATGTCTGCATTCTGCAACAGTCCTTCTGCACCCCAGTCTCCAACCTCTGCTCTCTGCTACAGTAGTTCTGCACCCAGTCTCCAACATCTGCTCTCTGTATCAGTCTTTTGCACCTCAGTCTCAACCTCTGCTCTCTGCAGCAGTCCTTTTACTCCTCAGTAACCAAAATCTGCTCTGTGTAACGATCCTTCTGCACCTTAGTTTCCAACCTCTGCTCTCTGCAACTATCCTCCTGCACCCAGTCTCCAAATCTGATCTCTGTATCAGTCCTTCTGCAACACAGTCTCCAACCTCTGCTCTCTGTAACTAACCTTCTGCACCTCATCTCCAAATTCTGCTCTGTGTAAAAGTCCTTCTGCACCTCAGTCTCCAACCTCTGCTCTCTTTAACAGTCCTTCTGCACCCAGTCTCAACATCTGCTCTCTGCAACAATCCTTCTTCTCCCCAGTCTCCAATCTCTGCTCACAGCAACACAGTCCTTATACACCCCAGTTTCCCAAACTCTGCTCTCTGTAACACTCACTCTGCACCCTAGTCTCCACGCTCTACTCTATGTAGAAGTCATTCTGCACCTCATCTTCAACCTCTGTTTTCTGTAAGATCCTTCTGCCACGCATTCTCCTAATGTTGCTCTCTGTAACAGTCCTTCTGCACCCCAGTCTCCAAACTCTGCTATCTCTAACAGTCTTCTGGACCACAGTCTTCAACCTCTGCTCTCTGTAAGTGGCATTCTGCACCCCAGTCTCCAACCTGTGCTCTCTGCAATGATCCTTCTGCACCCCAGTTTCAAACTCTGCTCTCTGCAACAGTCCTTCTGCATCCCAGGATCCAACATCTGCTCTCTGCAATAGTCCTTCTGCACCTAAGTCTGAAAACTCTGCTCTCTGCCACAATCCTTCTGCACCCCAGTTTCCAACCTTTGCTCTCTGTAATAGTCCTTCTGAACCTCAGTCTCCAAATGCTCTCGGTAAGATCTTTGTGCAACCCAGTCTCGAAATTTTGCTATCTGTAACATTCCTTCTGCACCCCAGTCTCCAACCTCTGCTCTCTGTAACAGGCCTTCTGCACCCCAGTCTACAATCTCTGCACTCTGTAACAGGCCTTCTGCACCCCAGACTCCAACCTCTTCTCTCTGCAAGGATCCTTCTTCACCTCAGTCTCCAAACTCTGCTCTCTGCAACAGTCCTTCTGGACCCCAGTCTCCAACCTCTGCTCTCTGTAAAAATCCTTCTGCACCCTGGTCTCCAAATTTTGCTCTCTGTAAAAGGCCTTCTCTACTGCAGTCTCCAAACTCTGCTCCCTGTAACGGTCCTTCTGAACCCCAGTCTCCAACCTCTGCGTTGTGTATCAGTTTTTCTGCACCCCAGTTTCCAACCTCTGCTCTCTCTATCAGTCCTTTTGCACCTCAGTCTCCAACCTCTGTTCTCTGCAGCAGTCTTTTTACACCCAGGAACCAAACTCTGCTCTGTGTAACTATCCTTCTGCACCATAGTTTCCAACCTCTGCTCTGTCCAACAATCCTTCTGCACACCAGTATCCAAACTCTGTTCTCTGTATCAGTCCTTCTGCACCACAGTCTCCAAACTCTGCTCTCTGCAACATTTCTTCTGCACCCAAGTCTCCAACCTGTACTCTCTGTAACTGTCCTTCTGCAACTCAGTCTCCAACCTCTGCTCTCTGTAACAGTCCTTCTGAACCCCAGTCTCCAACATCTGCTCTCTAGAACGATACTTCTTCTACCCAGTCTCGAAACTCTGCTCTCTGTAAAAGTCTTTTTGTATCGCAGTCTCCAAACTCTTTTCTTTGTAATGGTCCATCTGCACCCCAATTGCCAGCCTCTGCTTTTTATAAAAGTCCTTTTTGCACCTCAGACTCCAACCTCTCTTCTCTGTAACAGTCCTTCTAAGCCTCAATCTTAAACCTCTGCACTCTACAATTATCCTTCTACACCCCAGTCTCCGAACTGTGCTATCTCTAACAATCCTTCTGCACCCAAGTCTCCAAACTCTGCTCTCTGTAACAGTCCCTTCTGCACCTCAGTCTCCAACCTCATCACTCTGCAATGGACCTTCTGCTCCCTAGTCTCCACCCTCTGCTCTCTTCAAGAATCATTCTGCATCCCAGTATCCAACGTCTGCTCTCTGCAACAGTCCTTCTACACCCCAGTCTCCAACCTCTGCTCTCTGCTACAGTCCTTCTGCATCACAGTCTCCAACCTCTGCTCTCTGCAACATTTCTTCTGCACCCCAGTCTCAAACCTGTGCTTTTTGTAACTATCCTGCTGCACCCTGGTCTCCAAACTCTGCTCTCTGTAGCGATCCTTCTGCACCTCAGTCTCCAACTACTGCTCTCTCTTATGATCTTTCTCAGCCCCAGTCTCAACTCCGCTCTCTGCAACAGTCCTTCTGCACCCCATACTCCAAGCTCTGCTCTCTGTAACAGTCCTTCTGCACATCAGTGTCCGAAATCTACTCTCTGCAACAATCTTTCTGCAGGTCAGTCTCCAACCTCTGCTCTCTGCAATGATTCTTCGGCACCACAGTCTCCAACATCTGCTCACTTGAACAGTTCTTCTGAACCCAAATCTCCAAACTGTGCTCTCTGTAACACTCCTTCTGCACCCCAGTCTCCATCCTCTGCTCTCTGTAAGAATCCTTTGACTCCCAGTCTCCAACCTCTCATCTCTGTAAAAGTCCTTCTTCACCTCAGTATCCAAAATCTGCAATCAGTAACGGGACCTTCTGAACCACAGTCTCCTACCTCTACTCTCTGAAACAATTCTTCTGCACCTCAGTCTCCAACCTCTGCTCTCTGTAACAGTCCTTCTGCACACCAGTCTCCAACATCTGCTCTCTGCAACGATCCTTCTTCTCCCCAAGCTCCAAGCTCTGCTCTGTGCAACGGTTCTTCTGCACCCCAGTTTTCAACCTCTGCCTCTCTGTAACAGTCCTTCTGCACCTCATTCTGCAAACTCTGCTCTCTGCAACAGTCCTTCTATACCCCAGATTCCAACCTCTATCTAACAGTTCTTGTGCACCCCAATCTCAAAATTCTGCTCTCTGTAACACTCATTCTGCACCCCAGTCTTCACACACTGATCTCTGTTACAATCCTTCTGGACCTCAGTTCAAACGACTGCTCTCTGTCCAGTTCTCCTGCACCTCCGTCTCCAAAATTTGTTCTCTGCAATAGTCCTTCTGCACCCAGTTCTAACCTCTGCTCTCTGCAACATTTCTTCTGCTCCCCAGTCTCCGAACTGTGCTTTCTGTAACATTGTTTCTGACCCCAGTCTACAACCTCTGCTCTCTGTAAAGATCCTTCTGCACCTCAGTCTTCAAACTCTGATCTCTGCAACAATTCTTCTGCACCTCAGGTTCCAACGTCTGCTCTCTGCAACGATCCTTCTGCACCCCAGTTCCCAAACTCTGCTCTCTATAACAGTACTTCTGCACCTCAGTCGCCATCTCTCCTCTCTGTACCAATCCTTCTCCACCTCAGTCTCCAAACTCTGCTCTTTGTAACATGCCTTCTACACCCCAGCCTCCAACCTCTGCTCTCTGTAACATTTCTTCTGCACCACAGTCTCGACCTCTGCTCTCTGTAACAGTCCTTCTGCACCTGAGTCTCCAACCTCTGCTCTCTGTAACAATCCTTCTGCACCCCAGTCTCCAACCTCTGCTCTCTATACAGTTTTGGTACACCCCAATCTCCAAACTCTGCTGTCTGTATCACTCCTTCTGCACCAAAGTCTCCATCCTCCGCTCTCTGTAAGAATCCTTCTACAACCCAGTCTCCAACCTCTGCTCTCTGTACAGTCCTTCTCTACCCCAGTCTCCAACATCTGCTCTCTGCAACGGTGTTCCTGCACCCCAGTCAAAACTCTGCTCTCTGTAACAGTCCTTCTGTACCGCAGTCTCCAACCTCTTCTTTCTATAATGGTTCTTCTACACGCGAATTGCCAACCTCTGATTCCTGGAACAGTCTTTCTGAGCCTCAGATTCCAAACTCTGCTCTCTGTAACAGTCTTTCTAAGCCTCAGTCTGAAAGCTCTGCTCTCTGCAACGATCCTTCTGCACCTCAGTCTCTAATCTGTGCTATCTGTAAAAGTCCTTCTGCACCCCTGTCTCCAACCTCTGTTCTCTGTAAAAGGTCTTCTGCACCCCAGCTTCAAACTCTTCTCTCTGTAACAGGCCTTCTGCACCCCAGTCTCCAACCTCTTCTCTGTGCAATGATCCTTCTGCACCTCAGTTTCCAACCTATACTCTCTGTAACAATCCTTCTGCAACTCAGTCTCCAACCTCTGCTCTCTGTGACAGTCCTTCTGGACCCCAGTCTCCAACATCTGCAATATGCAGCGATTCTCTTCTACCCAGTCTTTAACCTCTGCTCCCTGTAACAGTCCTTTTGTATTGCAGTCTCCAAGCTCTTCTCTTTGTAACGGTTCTTCTGCTCCCCAATTGCCAACCTCTGCTTTCTGAAAAAGTCCTTCCGCACCCCAGTTTCTAACCTCTCCTCTCTGCAACGATCCTTCTGCACCTCAGTCTCTAAACTCTGCTCTCTGCAACAGTCCTTCTGCACCCTAGTCTCCAGACTATGCTATCTGTAAGATCCATTTGCATCCCAGTCTCCAAAATCTGCTCTCTGTAACAGTCCTTCTGCACCACAGTATCCAAACTCTGCTCTCTGGAAAAGTCCTTCTGCACATCAGTCTCCAACCTTTGCTCTTTGTAATGGTTCTTCTGCACCCCAGTATTCAAACTTTGCTCTCTGTAACAATTCTTCTGCACCTCAGTCTTATACCTCTGCTCTCTGTAACAGTCCTTCTGCAACCCAGTCTCCAACATCTTCTCTGTGCAACGGTCCTTCTGCACACCAGTCTCCAAACTCTACTCTCTGAAACAGTCCTTCTGCACCTCAGACTCCAACCTCTGCTCTCTGTAACAGTCCTTCTAAGCCTCAGTCTGAAAACTCTGATCTTTACAATGATCCTTCTTCACCACAGTCTTCAAGCTCTGCTCTCTGTAACAGTCCTTCTGACCTCAGTCTCCAACCTCTGCTCTCTGCAACAGTCCTTCTGCACCCCATTCTCCAAGCTTTTCTCTCTGCAACAGTCCTTCTACACTCCAGTCTCCAACCACTGCTCTCTGAAAGGATCCGTTTGCATCCCATTCTCCAACTTCTGCTCTCTGCAACAGTCCTTCTGTACTCCAGTCTCCAACCTCTGGTCTCTGCTACAGTCCTTCTTCACCCCAGTCTCAAAACTCTGCTCTCTGCAACATTCCTTCTGCACCCCAGTCTCTAACATGTGCTCTCTCTAACTGTCCTGTTTCACCCCAGTCTCCAACCTCTGCTCTCTGTAGCTGTTTTTCTGCACCTCAGTCTTCAACCTTTGCTCTCTACAAGATCCTTCTCCACCTCAATTTCCAAGTTTTGCAATCTGTAACGGTCCTTCTGCACCCCACTCTCCAACCGCTGCTCTCTGAAATGATCCTTCTGAACCTTATTCTCCAACCTCTGCTCTCTGTAACATTCCTTCTGCACCCCACGCTCCAAACTCTGCACTCTGTAACAGACCTTCTGCAACCCAGTTTCCAACCTCTTCTATCTGCAATGATCCTTCTTCACCTCAGTATCCATCCTCTGCTCTCTGCAACTGTCCTTCTGCAAACCAGTCTTCTTCATCTGCTCTCTGTAAGAATTCTTCTGCACCCCAGTCTCCAACCGCTCCTCTCTGTAACAGTCCTTCTACACCTCAGTGTCCAACCTCTGCTCTCTGTAATGAACCTTCAGCACCTCAGTCTCCAACTGCTGCTCTCTGTAACAGGCCTTCTGAACCCCATTCTCCAACTTATGTTTTCTGTATCAGTCCTTTTGCACACCAGTATCCTACCTATGCCCCCTGTAACAATTATTCTTCACCTGAGTCTCCAAACTCTGCTCTGTGAAACAGTCCGTCTGCACCCCAGTCTCCAAACTCTGTTCTCTGCAACAGTCCTTCTGCATCCCAGTATCCAACCTCTGCTCCCTGTAACAGTCCTTCTGTACCACAGTCTCAAAACTCTGCTCTCTGTAATGGTCCTTCTGCACCCCAGTCTCCAAACTCTGCTCTCTGCAACAGTCCTTATGCACCCCAGTCTCCAACCTCTGTTGCCTGCAAAAGTCCTTAAACACCCCAGTCTCCAAATTCTGCTATCTGCAACAGTCCTTCTGCACCCCAGTCTCCAACCTCTGCTTTCAGTAACAATCTTTCTGTACCTCAGTCTCCAACCTCTACTCTCTGTAACAGTCCTTCTGCATCTCAGTCTCCAAACTCTGCTCTCTGCAATAGTCCTTAAGCACCGCTGTCTCAAATTCTGGTCCCTGCAACAGTCGTTCTACACCCCAGTCCTAAACCTCTGCTATCTGCAACAGTCCTTCTGCACCTTAGTCTCAAACCTCTGCTCTCTGCAACAAACCTTCTGCACCCCAGTCTCCAACATCTGCTCTCTGCAATAGTCCTTCTTCACCTCAGTCTGAAAACTCTGCTCTCTGCAATGATTCTTCATCAACTCAGTTCCCAAACTGATCTCTGCAGTGGTCCTTCTGAAACCCAGTATTCAACCTCTGCTCTCTGTAACAATCCTTCTGCACCTCACTCTCCAACATCTGCTCTCTGAAAAAGTCCTTCTGCACCCCAGTCTCTAACATCTTCTTTCTGCAACAGTCCTTCTGAAGCTCAGGCTCTAACCTTTACTCTCTGTAACAGTCCTGCACCTCAGTCTCAAACATTTGCTCTTTTTAAGATTCTTCTGCAACCCAGTAACCAAACTCTGCCCTCTGTAACAATCCTTCTGAACCCCTTCTCAAAACTCTGTTCTCTGTAACAGTCCTTCTGAACACCAGTCTCAATACTCTGCTTTCCACAAAGATCATTCTGCACCCCAGTCTCCTTCCTCTGCTATCTGCAACAGTCCTTCTCCACCCCAGTCTCCAACCTCTGCTCTCTGTAACAGTCCTCCTGTAGTGAACTCTCAAAAATCTGCTCTATGTAACGGTCCTTCTGCACCCAAGTCTCCAATCTCTGCTCTCTGTGACACTCCTTCTGCACCTCAGTCTCCAAACTCTGCTCTCTGCAACAGTCCATCTGCACCACAGTTTGAAAACTTTGTTCTCTTCCAGGATCCTTCTGCACCCCATTCTCAAAACTCTGCTCTCTGTAACAGTCCTTCTGCCCCTCAGTCTCCAACCTCTGTTCTCTGTAACAGGCCTTTTGCACCCCATTCTCCAACCTCTGCTCTCTGTAATAGTGCTTCTTCACCTCAGTCTACAAACTCTGCTCTCTGCAACAGTCCGTCTGCACCCCAGTCTCAAAACTCTGATTACTGTATCACTCCATCTGCACCACAGTCTCCAAATTCTGCTCTCTGTAAGATCCTTCTGCACTACAGTTTCCAAACTCTGCTCTCTGTAACATTCCTTCTCCACCCCAGCCTTTAACCTCTGCCTTCTGCAAGTGTCCTGCGGCACCCCAGTCTCCAACCTCTGTCCTCTGAAACAGTCCTTGTGGTCCCCAGTCTCCAAACTCTGCTCTCCATAATGGTCTTTCAGCACCCCAGTCTCCAAACTCTTCTTTCTATATCAGTCCTTTTGAACCTAAGTCTCAAACCTCTGCACTCTGTATCTCTCCTTCTGCACTTCACTCTCCAACCTGTGCTCTCTGTAATATTCCTTCTGTACCCCAGTCTCCAACCTCTGCTCTCGGTAACAGTTTTTCTATACCGCAGTATCCAAAGTCTGGTCCCTGTAACGGTCCTTCTGCACCCCAATTTCCAACCTCTGCTTTCTGTAACAGTCCTTCTGCACCTCAGTCTCCAAACTGTGCTCTCTGTAACAGTGCTTCTACACCTCAGTCTCCAAGTTCTGCTCTCTTTAACAGTCCTACTGAACCTCTGTCTGACTGCTCTGCTCTCTTCACAATCCTTCTGCACCCCAGTCTCCAAACACTGCTCTCTGTCACTGTCAACCTGCACCTAAGTCTCCAACCTCTGCTCTCTGTAACAGGCCTTCTGCAAGCCAGTCTCCAAACTCTGCTCTCTATAACTGTCCTTCTGCAACCCAGTTTCCAACCTTTCCTCTCTGTAACAGACCTTCTTCACGCCAGTCTCCAAACTCCAAATTCTGCGCTCTGTAAGATCCTTCTGAACCCCTGTATGCAAACTCTGCTCTCTGTAACAGAACTTCTGAATCCGAGTCTCCAACCTCTGCTCTCTGCAACAGTCCTTCTGCACCCCAGTCTCCAACCCCTCCTCTCTACAACAGTCCTTCTGCACCCGAGTTACCAAAATCTGCTCTCTGCAACAGTCCTTCTGTGCCCCAGTCTCCAAGATCTGGTTTCTAAACAGTTCTTCTGCACCTCAATCACAAAACCCAGCTCTCTGCAACGACCCTTCTGCACCCCAGTCTCCAACCTCTGCTTTCTGTAACAGTCCTTCAGCACATCATTGTCCCAACTCTGCTCTCTGAAATATTCTTCTGCAACATAGTCTTTAAACTCTACACTCTGGAACAGTCCTTCTGCACAACAGTCTCCAACCTCTGCTCTCTGTAACAAACATTCTGCACCCCAGTCTTTAACCTATTCTCTCTGCAACGATTCTTCTCCACCCCAGTCACCAACATCTTATCTCTGCAACACTCCTTTTGAACCCCAGTTTCAAACTCTGCTCTCTGTAAGATCCATCTGAACCCCAGTCTCCAAAATCTACTCTCTGTAACAGTCCTTCTGCAACCCAGTCTCCAAACTCTGCTCTCTCTAACAGTCCTTCTGCACCTCAGTCTCCAACCTCTGTTTTGTGTAACAGTCCTTCTGCACCCCAGGTTCTAAAATCTGCTCTATTGAATGATCCTTCTGGAACCCAGTCTATAATGTCTGCTCTTTGCAACAGTCCTTCTGCACCACAATCTCCAAACTCTGCTCTCTGTAAGATCTTTCTGCACTCCAGTTTCCAAACTCTGCTCTCTGTTACATTCCTTCTCCACCCCAGTCTCCAACCTCTGTCCTCTGCAACAGTTTTTCTGCTCCCCAGACTCCGAGATCTGCTTTCTGTAACAGTCCTTCTGTACCACAGTCTCCAACCTCTGCTCTTTGTAACGATCCTTCTACACCCCAGTCTCCATCTCTGGTTTCTGTATCAGTCTGTCTGAACCCCAGTCTCCAACCTCTGTTCTCTGTATCTATCTTTCTGCACCTTAGTCTCTAACCTGTGCTCTATGTTAGAGTCCTTCTGCACCTCAGTCTCCAACCTCTGCTCTTGGTAACAGACCTATAACGCACTCTCCAAACTCTGCTCTCTGTAATGGTTCTTCTGCAGCCCAATTTCGAAACTCTGCTTTCTGTAACAGTCCTTCTGCACGTGAGTCTCCAAACTCTCCTCTTTGTAACAGTCTTTCTACACCTCAATCCCCAACCTCTGCTCTCTGTAACAGTCCACGTGCACCTCAGTCTCCAACCTCTGCTCTCT
Source organism: Ictidomys tridecemlineatus (assembly GCF_052094955.1). Lineage (NCBI taxonomy): Eukaryota > Metazoa > Chordata > Mammalia > Rodentia > Sciuridae > Ictidomys > Ictidomys tridecemlineatus. The sequence continues at coordinate 49,042 of NW_027521736.1, forward strand.
GTAAGATCCTTCAGCAACCCAGTCTCCAAACACTGCTCTGTATAACAGTCCTTCTGCACCCCAGTCTCCAACCTCTCCTCTCTGTAACTGGTTTTCTGCACCACAGTCTCCAAACTCTGCTCTCTGCAATGATCCTAATGCACCCCAGTCTCCAAACTCTGATATCTACAATAGTCTTTCTGCACCTCAGTCTTCAAATTCTGCTCTCTGTAATATCCTTCTGCACCCCTTTTTTCTAGCTCTGCTCTATGTAACAGGACTTCTGCACCTCAGTCTTCAATCTCTGCTCTTTTCAACAGTGCTTCTGCACCACAGTCTCCAAACTCTGCTCTCTGTAAGATCCTTCTGCACCTCAGTTCCCAACCTATTCTTCAGTTTCCAAATTTTTCTCTGTGACATTCCTTCTTCACCCCAGTATTTAACCTCTGCTTCCTGCAAGTGTTCTGCGGCTCCCCAGTCTCCAAATTCTGTCCTCTGCAACAGTCCTTCTGCTCCCCAGTCTCCAACATCTGCTCTCTGTAACGGTCCTTCTTAACCCAGTCTCAAAACTTTGCTCTCTGTATCTATCCTTCTGCACCTAAGTCTCCAACCTGTTCTCTCTGTATCATTCCTTCTGCACCCCAGTCCCCAAACTCTGCTCTCTGTAACAGTTTTTCTATACCGCAGTCACCAAACTCTGGTGTCTGTAACGGTCCTTCTGCACCCCAATTTCCAACCTCTGCTTTCTGTAACAGTCCTTCTGCACCTCAGTCTCCAAACTCTGCTCTCTGTAACAGTCCTTCTGCACCTCAGTCTGACACCTCTGCTCTCTGCAGGATCCTTCTGCACCCCAGTCTCCAAACACTGCTCTCTGTAACAGTTGACCTGCACCTCAGTCTCCAACCTCTCCTCTCTGTAACAGGTCTTCTGCAAGCCAGTCTCCAAACTCTTCTCTCTGTAGCAGGCCTTCTGCACCCCAGTCTCTAAAATCTGCTCTCTGAAATGATCCAACTGCACCCCACTCTACAACTTCTGATCTGTGCAACAGTCCTTCTGCACCTCAGTCTTCAAATTCTGCTCTTTGTAAGATGCTTCTGCACCCCTGTATCCAACCTCTGCTCTCTATAACAGTCCTTCTGCACCTCAGTCTCTTACCTCTGCTCTCTCTAACAGTCTTTCTGCACCTTAGTCTTCCAACTCTGCTCTCTGTAAGATCCTTTTGAAACCAAGTCTTTGAACTCTGCACTCTGTAAAAGTGCTTCTGCACAACAGTCTCCAACCTCTTCTCTCTGCAATGATTCTTCTCCACCCCAGTCTCCAACATCTGCTGTCTGCAACAGTCCTGCCGCACAACAGTCTCCAAACTCTTCTCTCTGTAACAGTCCTTCTTCACCCCAGTCTCCAAACTCTGCTCTCTGCAACGATCCTTCTGTACCCCAGTCTCCAATGTCTGCTCTCTGCAACAGTTCTTCTCCACCTCAGTCCCCAACCTCTGCTCTCTGTAAGATCCTTCAGGAACTCAGTCTCCAAACTCTGCTCTCTATAACAGTCCTTCTGCACCCAAGTCTCCAACCACTCCTCTCTGTAACAGGCTTTCTGCACGAGAGTCTCAACAGTCTGCTCTCTGTAGCCTGCTTTCTGCACCCCAGTCTCCAAACTCTGCTCTCTGCAACGATCCTTCTGCACCCCAGACTCCAAATTATGCTCTCTGCAATAATCCTACTGACCCCAGTCTCCAACCTCTGATACTGCAACAGTCCTTCTGCAACTAAGTCTCCAAATTCTGCTCTCTGTAAGATCCTTCAGCACCCCTGTCTCCAAGCTCGGCTTATTTCAACGATCCTTCTGCTCTATTTAACAGGATTTTGCACCTTAGTCTCCAACCTCTGCTCTCTGCAACAGTCCTTATGCACATCAGTCTCCAACTTCTGCTCTCTCTAATAGTCCTTCTTCACCTCAGTCTCTAACCTCTGCTCTCTGCAACATTCCTTCTGCAGCCCAGTCTCCATCCTCTGCTCTCTGCAACAGTCCTTCTGCAACCCAGTCTCCAAACTCTGCTCTCTATAACAATCCTTCTGCACCTCAGTCTCCAAAGTCTGTTCTCTGCAACGGTCTTCTGCACCTCAGTTTCCAACCTCTACTCTCTGTAACAGTCCTTCTGCACTTCACTCTCCAACCTCTGCTCTCTGTAGGATCCTACTAAAACTCAGTCTCAAAACTCTGCTCTCTGTATCTATCCTTCTGCACCTCAGTCTCCAACCTCTGCTCTCTATAACAGTCCATATACACCTCAGTCTGACACCTCTGCTCTCTGAACAATCCTTCTGCACCCCAGTCTCCAAGCACTGCTCTCTGTAACAGTCCTTCTGCACCCAGTCTCCAAACTCTGCTCTCTATAACAATCCTTCTGCACCTCAGTCTCCAAATTCTGCTCTCTGTAATGTGCTTCTACACACCTGTATCCAACCTTTGCTCTCTGTAACAGTCCTTCTGCACCCGAGTCTCCAACCTCTGCTCTCTGTAACAGGATGTTTCCACACTAGTCGAAAACCTCTGCTCTCTACAACAGTCCTTCTGCACACTAGTTACCAACATCTGCTCTCTGCAACAGTCCTTCTGCACCTCATTATGACACCTCTGCTCTCTGCACCGACGTTTCTGCACCCCAATCTTCAACCTCTGCTCTCTGTAACGATCCTTCTGCACCCCAGTCTCCAACCTCTGCTCTCTGCAATGATCCTACTCCACCCCATTCTCCAACCTCTGATCCTTGCAACAGTCTTTTTGCAACTCTGTTTCCAACTTCTGTTATCTGTAAGATCCTTCTGCACCCCTGTTTTGAAGCTCTGCTTATTCCAATGATCCTTCTGCACCCCAGTGTCCAACCTCTGTTCTATGTAACAAAATTTTGCACATCAGTCTCCAAGCTCTGCTCTCTGCAACAGTCCTTCTGCACCCCAGTCTCCAACTTCTGCTCTCTCTAAGAGTCCTTCTGCAACTCAGTCTCCAACATCTACTCTCTGCAACATTCCTTCTGCAGCCCAGACTTCATCTTCTGCTCTCTGCCACAGTCCTTCTTCACCCTAGTCTCCAACCTCTTCTATCTGTAACAGTCCTTCTGCACCCCAGTCTCCAAACTCTGCTCTCTGTAACAATCCTTCTGCACCTCAGTCTCCAAACTCTGTTCTCTGCAATGATCCTTCTGCACCTCAGTCTCCAACCTTTACTCTCTGTAACAGTGCTTCTGCACTTCACTCTTTAACCTCTGCTCTCTGTAAAATCCTTCTAAAACCCAGTCTCAAACCTCTGCTCTCTGTATCTATTAATCTGCACGTCAGTCTCCAACCTCTGCTCTGTATTACAGTTTTTCTATACCGCAGTCTCCAAACTCTGGTCTCTGTTACGGTCCTTCTGCACCCCAATTTCCAACCTCTGCTCTCTGTAACAGTCCTTCTGCACCCCAGTCTCCAAATGCTGCTCTCTGTAAAAGTCCTTCTGCACCTCGGTCTCCAACCCCTGCTGTCTGTAACAATCCTTCTGCACCCCAGTCTCCAAACTCTGCTCTCTGCAATGAACCTTCTGGACCCTAGTCTCCAACGTCTGCTCTCTGCAACAGTCCATCTGCAATAAAGTCTCCAAACTCTGCTCTCTGTAAGATCTTTCTGCACTCCAGTTTTCAAACTCTTCTCTCTGTAAAATTTCTTCTCCAACCCAGTCTCAAACCTCTGTCCTCTGCAACAGTCCTTCTGCTCCCTAGTCTCCGAGATCTGCTCTCTGTCACAGACCTTATGTACCGTAGTTTCCAACCTCTGCTCTCTGTAATGGACCTTCTGCAACCCAGTCTCCAACTTCTGCTTTTTGAATCAGTCCTTCTGAACCCCAGTCTCCAACCTCTGCTCTTTGTATCTATCCTTCTGCACCTCAGTTTTCAATCTGTGCTTTCTGTAACAGTCCTTCTGCACCCCAGTCTCCAACCTCTGCTCTCTGTAACAGTCCTTCTATACCGCAGTCTCCAACCTCTGCTCTCTGTAACGGTCCTTCTGCACCCCAATTTCCAAACTCTGCTTTCTGTAACAGTCCTTCTGCACATCAGTCTAAACTCTGCTCTCTGTAACAGTCCTTCTACACCTCAGTCTGAAACCTCTACTCTCCATGATTTTTCTGCACCCCAATCTTCAACCACTGCTCTCTTTAACAGTCCTTCTGCACCTCAGTCTCCAACCTCTGCTCTCTGCAAAAGCCTTCTGCACCCCAGTCTGCAAACTATGCTCTCTTCAACGATCTTTCTGGACCCCAGTCTCCAACGTCTGCTCTCTGCAACAGTCCTTCTGCATTACAGTCTCCAACCTCTGCTCTCTGTAAGATCTTTCTGCACTCCAGTTTCCAAACTCGGCTCTTTCTAACATTCGTTCTTCACCCTAGTCGCCAAACTCTGCTTTCTGCAAGGGTCCTGCTGCACCCCAGTCTCCAAACTCTGTCCTCTGCAACACTCTTTCTGCTCCCCAGTCTCCAATATCTGTTTTCTGTAACAGTCCTTCTGTACCGCATTCACCAAACTCTGCTCTCTGTAACGGTCCTTCTTCACCCCAGTCTCCAACCCCTGCTTTCTGTATCAGTCCTTCTGAACCCCAGGCTCCAACCTCTGCTCTCTGTGTCTATCTTTCTCACCTCAGTCTCCAACCTGAGCTTCTGTAACAGTCCTTCTGCACCAAAGTCTCCCAACTCTGCTCTCTGTAACAGTCCTTCTATACTGTAGTCTCCAACCTCTGCTCTCTGTAATGGTTTTTCTGCACCCCAATTTCCGACCTCTGCTTTCTGTAACAGTCTTTCTGCACCTCAGTCTCCAAACTCTGCTCTCCGTAACAGTACTTCTACACCTCAATCTCCAACCTCTGCTCTCTGTAACAGTACTTCTGCATCTCAGTCTGAAACCTCTGCTCTCCATGATCCTTTCTGCACCCCAGTCTCCAACCACTGCTCTTTGTAACAGTCACCTGCAACCTTATTCTCCAACCTCTGCTCTCTGTAAGATTCTTCAGCAACCCTTTCTTCAAAATCTGCTCTCGATACCAGTCTGTTCTCTACAACAGTCATACTGCACCCCAGTCTCCAACGTCTGCTCTTTGTAAGACTCTTTCAGTCTCCAAACTCTGTTCTCTGTAAGGGTCCTTCTGCATCCCAGTCTTTAAACCTCTGCTTTCGGTATCTGTCCTTCTGCACTGCAGTCTCCAAACACTGCTGTTTCCAACGATCCTTCTGCACCTCAGTCTCAAACCTCTGCTCTCTCTAACAGTCCTTCTGTACCTCATTCTCCAACCTCTGCTCTCTGTAAGATTCTTTTGCGACCCAGTCTCCGAACTCTGATCTCTGTAATTGTCCTTCTGCATCCCAGTCTCCAAGAACTGCTCTCTGTAACAGGCCTTCTTCACCTATGTATCCAAACTCTGCTGTATGTAACAGGCCTTTTGCGCCCAGTCTCCAACTCTTTCTCTCTTCAATGATCCTTCTCCACCCCAGTCTCCAACCTCTGCTCTCAGCAACAGTCCTTTTGCACCCAGTCTCCAACCTATGCTCCCTGTAAGATCCTTCTGCACACCTTTCTCCAAACTTTGCTCTCTGTAACACTCCTCTGCACACCATTCTCCAACTTCTGTTCTCTGTAATGGTCTTTCTACACCTCAGTCTCTAACATCTGCTCTGTGCAACACTCCTTCTGCACCCCAGTCAAATAACTATGCTCTCTGCAACAGTTTTCTGCACCTCAGTCTTTAACCTGTGCTCTCTGCAACATTCCTTCTGCACCCCAGTATCAAAACTATGCTCTCTGTAATAGTTCGTATTCACCCCAGTCTCCAACCTCTGCTCTCTGTAATGATCCTTCTGCACCCCAGTCTCAAACAACCGGTCTCTGTAACAGTTCTTCGGCAACGCAGTCTCCAAACTCTTTTTTCTATAAGATTGTACTGAAACACAGTCTCCAACGTCTGCTATCTGTAACTGTCCTTCTGCACCCCAGTATTTAACCTCTGCTCCCTGCAACAGTTTTTCTTCACCTCAGACTCCAAATTCTGCTTTCTGCAACAGTCCTTCTTCACCCAAGTCTCCAACCTCTGCTCTCCGCAACATTCTTTCTGTACCCCAGTCTACAAACTGTGCTCTCTGTAAAAGTCTTTCTGCACTCCAGTCTCCAAAACTCTGCTCTCTGTAACAATCCTTCTGCATACCAGTCTCAAACCTCTGCTCTCTACAACAGTCCTTGTGAACCCCAGTCTCCATAATCTGCTTTGTGCAACAGTATTTCTGTACCTCAGTCTGAAAACTCCCCTCTCTGTAATCCTCCATCTGCAAACCCAGTCTCCAACCTATGCTCTCTGTAACAGTCCTTCTGTACCTCAATCTCCAATCTCCGATCTATGCAACAGTCCTTCTGCGCACAAGTCTCTAACATCTTCTCTCTTAAACAGTCCTTCTACACCCTAGTCTCCAACATCCTGTTCTATGCAACAGTCCTTCTACACCCCAGTCTCCATACTCTGATCGCCCCAACGATCCTTCTGCACCCCAGTCTCCAAACTCTGTTCTCTACATCAGTTCTTCTGCACCCCAGTCTCCAACCCTCTGCTCTCTGAAACAGTCCTTCTGTACCACAGTCTCCAAACTCTGTCCTCTGTAAGGACTCTATGCACCCAGTATCCAACTTCTGCTTTCTGTATCAGTCGTTTTGAACCACAGTCACCAAACTCTGCCCTCTGTTACCGTCCTTCTGCAACTCAGTCTGCAACCTCTGCTCTCTGCAACAGTCATTCTGCACCCCCAGTCTCCATCCTCTGCTCTCTGCAACAGTCCATTTGTACCGTAGTCTCGAACATCTGTTCTCTGCAACAGTCATTATCCTCCCAGTCTCCAAACTTTGCTCTCTGTAACAGTCTTTCTGTATTACATTCTACAACCTCTGCTCTCGGTAATGGACTTTTTCACCCGAGTCTCCAACCTCTGTTCTGTTTAACCATCCTTCTGAACTTTAGTCTCCAACTTCTGCTCTCTGCTAAAGTCCTTCTGGACCCCAATTTCCAACCTCTACTCTCTGCAACAGTCCCTTCTACATCCCAGTCTAAAACCTCTGCTCTCTGCAACAGTCATTCTGC